>NC_048233.1:22835985-23106122 GCF_002007445.2 Ailuropoda melanoleuca
TAGAATATAGATCCTTTACGTCTCTGGTTAAGTTAATTCCAAGGTAACGTATGGTTTTTGGTGCTATTAAAAGCCCTCAATTTTATACTGATTAAGGATGATATCAGCTGTGGGGTTTTTTTATATGGCCTTTATGATGTTGAGGTATGTTCCCTCTGTCCCTACTTTGCTGAGAGTTTTTCTCATGAATGGATGCTGTACTTTGTCAAATGTTTTTCTGTATTTGTTGAGAGGATCATATATGGTTCCTATCCTTTCTTTTATTAATGTGGTGTATCACGTTGATTGATTTGCAAATATTGAACCACCCTTGCAACCCAGGAATAAATCCCACTTGATTGTGGTGAATGATTCTTTTAATGTACTGTCGGATTCAATTTCCTAGTATTTTGTTGAGAATTTTTGCGTTTATATTCATCAGGGATATTGGCCTGTATTTCTTTTTTTAGTGGAGTCTTTGTTTGCTTTTGGAATCCAGGTAATGCTGGCCTTATAGAATGAGTTTGGATGTTTTCCTTCTGTTTCTGGTGTTTTTTTGTTTTTGTTTTGTTTTTTTGTTTTGTTTTTTTGGAATAGTTTGAGAAGTCATATTTAGATCTTTAATCTATTTTGAGTTTATTTTTGCATATGGTATTAAAAAGTGGTCCTTTTTCATTCATTTCCATGTAGCTGTCCAGTACCAGCTTTTCCTAATACCATTTGTTGAAGACCTCTTTCAGTTGCATATTCTTGCCTCCTTTGTCGAAGATTAATTGGCCATATAAGTGTGGGTTTATTTCCAGGCTTTCTTTTCTGTTCTTTTGATCTATTTGTCTATTTTTTTATGCCAGTACCATACTGTTTTGATTACTACAGTCTTGTAGTATATCTTGAAATATGGGAATGTGATACCTCCAGTTTTGTTCTTTTTCAAGATAGCTTTGGCAATTTGAGGTCTTTTGTGGTTCCATACAAATTTTAGGATTATTTGTTTTAATTCCATGAAAAATGCTATTTGTACCTTGATAAAGCTTGCATTGAATCTATAGATTGCTTTGGGTAGTATGGACACTTTAACAATATTTGTTCTCCCAATCCATGAGCATGGAATATCTTTCTATTCATTTGTGTCATCTTAAATTTCTTTCATCAGTGTTTTATAGTTTTCAGAGTACAGGTCTTTCACGTACTTGGTTAGGTTTATTCTTAGGTATTGGTGCAATTGTAAATGGGATTGTTTTCTTAATTTCTCTTTCTACTACTTCATTATTAAGATATAGAAATGCAGTGGATTTCTGTATATTGATTTTGTATCCTGTGACTTCACTGAATTCATTAGTTCTAGTACTTTTTTGGTGGAGTCCTTGGGTATTCTTTTTTTAAAGATTTTATTTATTTGACAGAGTGAGACACAGCGAGAGAGGGAGCACAAGCAGAGGGAAAGGGAGAAGTGGGTTTCCCACTGAGCAGGGAGCCCAACATGGGGCTCAATCCCAGGACCCCAGGATCATCACCTAAGCCGAAGGCAGACGCTTAATGACTGAGCCACCCAGGCACCCCAAGTCTTTGGGTATTCTGTATACAGTCTCATGTCATCTGCAAATAATGGAAGTTTTACTTCGTCCTTACCAATTTGGATGCCTTTTATTCCTTTTTCTTGTCTGATTGCTAGGGCCAGGACGTCTAGTACTATGTTGAATGAAAGTGGTGAGAGTGGACATTTTTGTCTAGTTCCTGCTCTCAGGGGAAAAGCTCTGCTTTTTCCCCATTAAGTAAGATGTTAGCTGTGGGTTTTTTATATCTGACCTTTATTACGTTGAGGTATGCTCCCTCTAAACCTACTTTGTTGAACGTTGTTTTTTTTTTTTTTAGTCATGAATGACGTTGTACTTTGACAAGTGCTTTTTTTGCATCTACTGAAATGATTTTTTTCATTTTTATCCTTTTTATCCTTTCTCTTGTTGATGTGATGTATCACATTTATTGATTTGCAAATACTGAACCACCCTTGCATCCCAGAAATAAATCCCAATTAATCACAAAGAAGAATTTTTTTTATTTTTTATTTTTATTTATTTATTTTTTAAAGATTTTATTTATTTATGCGACGGAGATAGAGACAGCCAGCGAGAGAGGGAACACAAGCAGGGGGAGTAGGAGAGGAAGAAGCAGGCTCATAGCAGAGGAGCCTGATGTGGGGCTCAATCCCATAACGCCAGGATCACGCCCTGAGCCGAAGGCAGACGCTTAACCGCCGTGCCACCCAGGCGCCCCAAGAAGGATTTTTTTTTAAATGTATTGTTGGATTCTGTTTGCTAGGATTTTTATATTTATGGTCATTGGAGATATTAGCCAGTAGTTCTTTTTTTTTTGTAGTGTCTTTATCTGTTTTTGGTATCAGGTAATCCTGGCTGCATAGAATGAATTTGTAAGCTTTTCCTTCTCTCCTATTTTGTTTTTGGAATAGTTTGAGAAGAATAGGTATTAACTCCTCCTTAAATGTTTGGTAGAATTCATCTGTGAAATCATCTGATTCTGGGAGGTTTTTGTTTGCTGGGCGGTTTTTGTTTGTTTGGTTTCTAATTACAGATGCAATCACATTGCTGGTAATTGGTATGTTCAAATTTTCTATTTTTTTCTGATTCAGTTTTGGGTGGTTATGTGTTTCTAGGAGTTTGTCCATTTCTTCTAATTTGTCCAATTTGTTGGCATATAACTTTTCATAATATTCTCTTATAATCCTAATCCTTTGGGGTTTTTTTGTTGTGTTCTTTTTTCTCCCTCTCCCTCCCTCTTTCTTTCTTCCTTTCTTTCTCCTTTTCTTCCTCCCTTCCTCTCTCTCTCTTGCCCTTCCTTCCTTCCTTCCTTCCTTCCTTCCTTCCTTCCTTCCTTCCTTCCTCTTTTTCTTTTCCTTCCCCTTTCCCTTCCCCTTTCCCTTTCCCTTCTCCTTCCCCTTCCCCTACCCTTTCCCCTTTCCCTTTCCCTTTCCCTTCCCCTTTCCCTTCCCCTTTCTCTTACCCTTCCCCATTCTCTTCCCTTCCCTTTTTTCCTCATGAGCCTGGCTAAAGAGTTATTAATTTTGCTGATCTTTTCACAGAACCAGATCCTGGTTTCATTGGTCTCATATATTGTTATTTTAGTTTCTGTTTTGTTTATTTCTGTTCTAATCTTTATTATTTCCTTTTTCTGCTGGTTTTGGGGTTTCGTTTGTCCTTTTTTTTTTTTTTTCCTTCTAGGTCCTTTATGTGTATAGCTAGGTTTTTTTTATTTGAGATTTTTCTTGCTCCTTGAGGTAGGCCTGTACTTCTATAATCTTCCCTATTAGAAAAGCTTTTGCTACATTCCAAAGATGTGGGGTCATTGTGGTTCCAATTTAATTTGTCTCCATGTATTTTTTTATTTTAATTTCTTGGTTGACCCACTCATCGTTTAGTACCATGTTATTTAACCTTTTTAATTTGTGTCTTTGTCAGATTTTTTTTCATGTGCTTGATTTCTAGTTTCATAGTGCTGTGGTCTGAAAAGATGCATGGTATGACTTGTCTTTTTTAATTTGTTGAGACCTCTTTTGTGGCCTAACATGTGTCCTATTCTGGAAAACGTTTCCTGTGCACTTGAGAAGAATATGAATTCTTCTGTTTTAGGATGGAATGTTCTCTCTCTCTTTTTTTTTTTTTTTTAAGAGAGAGAGCACAAACAGTGCAGAGAGGGAGATGGAGAGCAGACTCCCCACTGAGGGGGAAGCCTAACATGGGTCTTGATCCCAGGACCCTGAGATCATGACCTGAGCTGAAGACAGATGCTTAACCAACTGAGCCACCCAGGCGCCCCTCAATGGAATGTTCTGAATATATCTGTTAGGTCCATCTGGTCCAATGTGTCATTCAAAGCCATTGTTCCATTGATGTTCTGTCTAGATGATCTATCCATTGATGTAAGTGGAGTATATCTTTTTGTATTGCTCCCTTTATCAGTAGTATCCTTCTTTCTCTCTTGTTAAGTCTTTGGTTTAAAGTCTATTTTGTCTGACATAGTATTACTACCCTAGCTTTCTTTTCACTTCCATATGCATTACAAATGCTTTTCCATCCCTTCACCTTCAATCTGCTTGTGTCTTTAGGTCTGAAATGAGTCTCTTGCAGGCAGCATATCATAGTTCTTGCTTGTTTATCCATTCTGTCACCCTAGTTTTTTGACTGGAACATTTAGTCCATTTACATTCAAAGTAATTCATAAGTATGTTCTTGTTGCCATTTTGATGTTTGTTTTATAGTTGTTTTTGTAGTTCTTTGTTCCTTTCTTCTCTTGTTCTCTTCTTTCATGGTTTGCTGGCTTTCTTTCTTTTTTCCTCCCATATCATAGTCTTTTTTTCCCCCCATAGGACATGCGTTATGATTTGCAGCATAGGAGAGAATCTTAGGAATCAAAATTTGTGCTTCAAAGACATGTATGTTGGGACAGAAAGGACATAAATTAATCTAAGTGGAAGCTTTGAGTATTGGGTTCTATATTTGGTTCTTGTGACATTCCAGAAGTATTTGCCTATATTATCTTAATCTATACAAATCTTAATCTACATAAATCTATATGCTTCTGATAAGAAGTGTTTGGTAAGCTTTCAAGGTCACTCCCATAGCCTACCTACTACATATCCTTAAGAATTCTATGAAGGGACATTTCTTCTTCTTAGATATAGAAAGCACATGAGTCCCCAAAATATTGGCTGCTTTTAATGTTTTCTTAATGGCTACAATAAAGTGTGATGGTTAATTTTATGTGTCACTTGATTGGAATAAGGGATGCCTAGATAGTGGTCAAATTTTATTTATGGGTGTATCTGAGAGGGTGTCTCTGGAAGAGGTTAACATTTGTTTTCATTTGTTTTATTTTGGGCCTTTTAATCTTTTTTGTGTGATTTTTTTTTCAAATTTTTATTTTAATTCTAGTTAACATATAATATAATATTGGTTTTAGGAGTAGAATTTAGTGATTCATCACTTACATACAACACCCAGTGCTGCTCAAACACAACAAGTGCCTTCCTTAATACCCATCATCTGTTTGCCTACTTTTCCTCCACCAGTCCTCAGTTCTATATATTTAAGTCTTTTATGGTTTGCTTCCCTTTTTTCCCCCCTTCCCCTTTGTTCATTTGTTTTGTTTCTTAAATTCCACGTATGAGTGAAATCATATTTTATTTGTCTTTCTCTGACTGGCTTATTTCACTTAGCATAATACACTCTAGCTCCATCCATGTCATTGCAAATAGCAAGATTTCATTCTTTTGGATGACTGAATAATATTCCATTGTGTGGAATTCCATGTGTGTGTGTGTGTGTGTGTGTGTGTGTATAATATGTATATGTGTGTGTCCATCATAAGTCAATGGACATTTGGGCTCCTTCCATACTGGTTTTCTTTGGTTATATGCTTGGATTCCTTTCTTTTTATTTTTTAGATTTCTGTTACAGGTTTTTGATTTGTGATTACCATTAGGTTTTATATAACATCTTATACATATAGCACATTATGTTAAGTTGATGGCCATTTAAGTTTGAACCCAGTCTTAAAGCACTAAGTTTTTACTCCTCTGCCACCTGTATTTTTGCTGTATAGTTCCATCCTTTATTTTGTGAATTCCTTGACTGATTTTTATAAATATACTTAATTGTGATGCTTTTGTGCATCCTACTTTTCTTACTCCTGCTCGTCCTTCTACTTATAGAATCCCCTTCAACATTTATTGTAAGGCTAGTTATTGGTCATGAATTTCTTTAAATTTTGTTTGGGAAACTCATTATCTCTCCTTCTTCTTCCTTCTTCCTTCTTTTCTGAATGATAGCCTTGCTGGATAGAGTATTCTTGGTTGCAGGTTTTTTTTCCCCCAGCACTTTGAATATATATCATGCCACTTTCCTCTGGCCTGCAGAGTTTCTGCTCAAACATCAGCTGAGAGCCTTATGGGGTTTCCCTCATATGTAACTGTTTTCTTTCTCTTGTTCTTTTCTTTTCTTTTCTTTTTCTTTTTCTTTTCTTTTCTTTTCTTTTCCTTTTCCTTTTCCTTTTCCTTTTCCTTTTCCTTTCCTTCTTTCCGTATTTACTTCTTAGAGAAAGAGAGAACGTGCACAGGAAGAGGGGCAGAGGGATCCTCAAGTAGAGTCCCTGCTGAGCATGGTGGCCAACACAGGACTCAGTCCCAGGACCAGCCCCCCAAAGATCATAATCTGAGCTGAAATCAAGAGTCAGACATTTACCTGAATGAGCCACCAAGGTGCCCATCTCTTGCTGCTTTGAAAATTCTCTCTTTACCACTACTTTTTGCCATTTTAATTACTATGTGTCTGGGTGTGGACCTTTCCTGGGTTGGTTTTGTTGTGCCCTTTCTGAGCCTCCTGGGTCTGGATTTGTATTTCCTTCCCCAGAGTTGGAAAGTTTTCAGCTACTATTTCTTCAAATAAATTTTCTTTCCCATTTTTCTCTTCTCCTTCTGGGATCCTTGAATGTCAAACTTATTACACTTGATGGTGTCACTGAATTACCTTAATCTTTTCTCATTCTTCTTCTTCTTTTTTCTTTCTCCTGTTCAACTACATCTCTTTCCACAACTCTGCTCTCCAGGTCACTGATCCATTCTTCTGTTTCCTCTAGTCTACTGTTTGTTCCCTGTGTTGTATTTAAAATTCCAAGTATTGAGTTATTCATCTCTGATTGATTCTTTTTTTTTTTTTTTAAAGTAGGCTCCATACCCAGTGGAGGCTTGAACTCATAACCCTGAGATCAAGACCTGAGCTGAGGTCAAGAGTCCAGTACTTAACCAACTGAGCCACCAGGCACCCCTCTGATTGGTTCTTTTTTTGTTTTCTATCTCTTTGTTGTGGGTCTTACTGAGATCCTCCACTCTTTTCTCAAGTCCATTGGGTATCTTTATTACCATTATTTTAAATTCTCTAACTGGCATATTACTTACCTCTGCTTTACTTAGTTCTCATGCTGTGACTTTGTTCTCTTCTTTCCTTAGGGACACATTCCTCTGTTGCCTCATTTTGTCTGACTTTCTCTGTCTGTTTCTATGTGTTAGGAAACTCAGCTACATCTCTTGCTCTTGAAAGAGTTGGCCTCATGAAGTGAAGGTCCTGTAGTGTCCTGTAGTGCAATGTCTCCTGTTCATCAGAACCTGACACTTCAGGAATGTCTCCTGTGTGTTTTGTGTGTTCCCTACTGTTGTGCTGAGCCACATTTGCCTTCAGTTCAGTCATCTGCAGTGGTTCTCCTTGCCTGTTTGGATGGGATTTGGTCCCTGTGTGGTTAATGGGCTACTCTGGAGCCACCTTTGGCTTGAGTTGGATCAGACTGGGTGTTCGCCAGAGCTGTGGTCACACAGAACTGTAAGGCTCTCTTCCTCTGTTGTCCCCTGAGAAGCTTTCTTTGGTGGGTGGGGCTTACAGTCAAACCAGATGTCTGCTTCCTGCCCATTTTGGGGGCCACAGTCAAACTGATATATGTGGTTATCTTCCCCTCTCCCTGGAGCAGGTGTCAGTTGCAGTGATGCTGATCCCTACTGGGGCTACTTACACACTGCCAGGCATGGGGCACTGCTTTGGATGGATTCCTGCTGAGGGCGTGTTGGATTGAGTGGGTCCACAGGAGAATGCTGGGGCAGGGTCACTGTTAACATGCTAGGTGGAAAGTGTTCACAGTGTGCAGGTTCCTGCAAGGAGGCTAGGGTGGGGAAAAGGATGGTGCTTGCCAGCACTTTTTTTCTTAGAGGAGTCTCCCAAAGGTCCCTGTCCTTCCTGCACATGTTCTAAAATTAGTAAATAAATCTTCCTACATATCTCAGGTGTTTTTCAGATTGCCACTTCTCTGTATCTCAGCAGTGGTGTGTGTTATGCTGTCTCTTAAGGCAGGACTCCATTTCCTGTTGCCCTCCTGCTCTCCCAGAGCCATGCCTGCTTCTTTCTGTGGTTCCAGGTGTTAAACCCCACTGATTTTAAGAACTTGCAAAGTTAAGCCCCTCTGGTTTTCAAAGCCAAATGTTATGGGGATTCATCTTCCCAGTGGGGATCCCCCATGCCTGGGATGCCTGATGTGGGGTGTGCTTTTTTCTCTTCTCTGTGCCTGTGGTGTCCCTCCCTCCTGTGGACAGTCTCATGAGTCAGTTTTGTTTCCAGTCATGTCTCAACCCTTCCTACCTTTTTGATGTGGCCTTTTTTCTACATTTAGCTGTGGAGTCTGTTCTGCCAGTGTTCAGGTTATTTTCTGGATTGTTTATGTTGATGTGGGTGTTATCTAGGTGTATCCGTGGGAGGAGGTGAGTTTAGGATCCTCCTACTCTCCCATATTCCCCAGATGTCCTACAAATTTTATGGTGTTATATCTCACTAATTTGACCCTTAATCCATTTTGAGTGTATTTTTGTTTGTGGTATAAGAAAGTGATCTAGTTTCATTCTCTTTCATGTAGCTGTCCAGTTTTCCCAGCAACACTTTTTGAAGAGACTGTCTTCTCCATTATATATTCTTGCCTCCTGTGTCAGAGATTAATTGACCATATAAGCATGGGTTTATTTCTGGGCTCTGTAGTCTGTTTTTGTGCCAGTACCATACTGTTTTGATTACTACAGCTTTGTAATATAACTTGAAATCTAGGATTGTGATGACTTCAGCTTTGTTCTTTTTCAAGATTGTTTTGGCTATTTGGGGTTGTTTGTGGTTCCATACATGTCTTAGGATTATTCTAGTTCTGTAAAAGATGCTGTTGGTATTCCCTGAATGCTTTTTAAGGAAAGAATGGGAGACAAAAATCAGGTGGCCTTTTGATTACTTTCACAAGTGATTATTGATTATATATATCATGCATATTTAAACCTCACAACAACTGTGTATGGTAGGTTTATCATCCCCATCTCACAGATAAGGACACTGAGGCTTAAAGAGATTAAGAAATGTTCCCAAATCTACACACCTGGTACATTCCAGAGCCAAGATTTGACACTAGGTCCGTTTGACTTCAGCTCAAGGCCAGTGCTCTTACCACTCTACCATGCCAACTCAACAGGCCTGTGAAGGTTATATGGTATGTTTCCAGGGCCCAAGAATCCTGAAAGAGTTGAGCACTTCACTCTTCACTTTTAAAACATAATCTTAATACATCTTTCAAAATTAATTTGCCTTCTTCCTAAGGTTCAGTTGGAGTTGACAAAATAATAGATTTCCTGAGACAAGCAAGTAGTCAAAATTCTGAAGACAGTGGACTTGAGGAGGTATGGAACATACTTAAGCCTGAAAAGAGAGACCTGCATGTGGACCTGGAAATTCTTTGTGCTGTCATGAAAGAATGGATGGCTTGCTGTAGAAACAAACGGTAATCATTGGGGTGCCTGGGTGGCACAGTCGGTTGTGCCTGACTCTTGGTTTTGGCTCAGGTCCTGATCTCAGGGTCATGAGAACGAGTCCTGTGTCTGGCTCTGCACTCAGTGCAGAGTGTGCTTGAGACTCCCTCCCTTTCTCCCTTTGCCCCTCCCCCCTGTTCCCACACCCACGTGTGCATACTTATGCGTGCGCTCTCTCAAATAAATCTAAAAAATGGTAATCATAAGTCCCAGCAGGATGCATGTCCAAGTTCTATTTTAACAACTGATTACAATTAATGCTAATCACTGTTTTTTTGTGTTGTTGGAAGTACTATAATCCAGTGCTCCTCACGCTTTAGCATGCACTGGACTCACCGGAACGATTTATCATACCTGATTGTCGCCCCCAACCATGATTCGGCAGGTCTGGGGTGAAGCCTGATAATTTTCATTTCTAACATATTTCCAAGGGATAGTGATGCTGTGAGTGTATGTGTGCGCATGGGGGTGATGAGCATACTTTGAGAATGTATTATATCAATTATGTTAATCCTAATAACATCCATTTATCATGATTAGGGGCAGCACATTATTATGATGTTTTCACAAAGAATTGAACTGACATAGGAGTCAAGCAAATTATTGACAATGACCGGCAAATCTCCAAATGCATTTAAACTCAGAGTGGGTGCCCGTTAGAGGTCAGTGGGGACAATTAGGCAGTGAATATAATTTGTAAACCTAGGATAAAGGGAAGCTAAAGGGAAAAGGAAAAAAGCAGTGGAATTGAAAAAAACAGATGAAGAGGGAGAAGAGTATGCATGATATCAGCTGTCCCTGGTGGAACCTCGAGAAATTTTACCTTCTTTCACAGGAAGCCTAATTTCTCTGGCTTTTAATCAGCCACCGATCTCCAGCTATCAGCTTATATTTACTAGGAATTTTCTTACATAACACTGCAAGCCTGAAAAGTGACAAAACTTGCTAGGTTTCATGTAGATGACTTAGGAAAAGATGACCAAAATGTTGTTGGCCAAGAACAAGTTAGTCATGAAAGCAACATAAACACCTAAAAATATCTAATTTTACTAGTAATCAAAGAAATACAAATGAAGACAACATGTTAGTTTTACCCATCAGTTTAGCAAAGTTTTAAAAGAATAACTCTACCCCATGTTGTCAGGGCAGGTGGAGAAATAAGCCTCCTTTTATACATTGTTGGTGGTAGTGCAAGTTGGCATAGTTTTTTCAAGAACAATTTAAGAATATGTACCAAACACTTAAAAATTATGCGATATATTTGGGCTAGTCATGTAACTCAAGAAAAATAACCAATCATATACCCTAATATGTGCGTTTATGATAGTGATAAATATAAGCAACTTACAAATTTTAAAATAAAGGGTCAGATTAATAAATTATAACACTTCCACTAGAATCCTAAATAGTCACTCAGAATTATAATTAGATAAACATTTGACAAGAGAAATGTTCATATGTATTTATTTCAAATAAGGCCATAAATACATATGTGTATTATAAACCCATATTTATCAAGAAAAAATATGCATAAAGAAAATTGGGAAGAATATGTTCCAAAATGATTATCTTTCCATGATGGTTTCAACTTTCTGTTCTTTTCTTATGCCTTTTCCCATTATTCTAAAATACTTAGGTTTGTATAATGAAAGTATTAATCCATTATAAAATAGTGTGAGAGCAAAAGAAAAAAACTCCAATTTTTATAACAGAAGTAAAGAAAAAATATGGGAGGTATAAACACAAAATAGAAGAACAGAAACTCTAATGGTGATAGGTACGTAGCTATCAATAGTAAAGTGGTGCCTGAATTATTCTGACCGACATCTCACATTGAAATACAATGAGATGTTAGTACAGATGTAGAGAATTTTGTAGTGGTTCCAGAGAGATAGTCTAAGTATTTGGGATTTAGAAAGATTAAGTAAAACTTAAATCATAGTATACAGACTCTTAAAAAGGAAATGGTTGAAACTTTAATATGTTTGAGAGTGAAAGATGGAATTTGTGTACTGGACAGTGGACTATCCACAGCTTTCCCCAAATTTCAGGAGTAAATACTCAAAGTACAATTGTCTGGGTTCAACTTGGTTTTCCATGAAAAAGGAAAAATGATAGCACCATAAATGTGTCCTGAAGTATTAGTTGTTCATGCCTTTTCCTTCCTAATTTTTTAAATCCCACTTGTTATTTCTGCAAATGTCTAGACTATATTGACGCCCTAATCCCTTGAGGCCTCACATCCCCAGGCACAGCGGCTGCACATCATCACCTGCCTACTTGTGCATGCACATTTTCTTTTTCAGGTTAGATTAAAAGTTTATGGAAGATAGAGGTAATGCCTTAAGTTTCTTTTCTATTACTCTATCTAAGCACAATGTCGAACTCCAAATAGTTCCTGAATAGATAGTTTTAAAATTCAGAAATACCTGATTAGAAAAATTACAGATCACATCTGAAAAATTAGCTGAGCTTTGGGCTGGCAAAGAATCGTAGCTCATTGGTTTTGGGTTTTTTTGGTTGCAGGGAAAGATTGAGTGGTGGATCAAGTGGCAGGATTGATGATTCTGCTTTTGAACAGGACAGCATGAAATCACGTAGAGCAAGTATGTATGTGTTTCTTCCTGTTTGTTCTGCCACTTTCTTGTGGTTTGGAGAAATGGATTTTTCATAAAACACTTTTGTATGTGTTTCAGTTAAGATGACCACAGATAAAACAGAATCTACGTCATGGAGCTTCGAGGCTTTGGGTGGAGATATGTCTAAAGGAGTCTTGTAAGCATTCTTACTTGTAAAGCTTTCTCAAGTACCTCTTATTTCTTTTTCTCATTTATTTCATAGGTCTACATGTTTTACTTATGGTAAAGCCACTTAGCTTGTGTGTGTGTGTGTGTGTGTGTGTGTGTGTGTGTGTGTGTGTGGCTAACCAATCTTTTATTTAATTCTTGACTATTCTCTCCCAATTGCATTAGAACAAATTTCACTAGGAACATGATTTATATAAGACTAGTATTATATAAATTAACATTTTTTCACTAATAAAACCCTTCTCATACATTAACTTCATGTGCTTTCCATGGAAAACAAGTCCCATTTCAGGTAGAATTATGACTAAACTCTTTGAGTGATTGTTTTTAAAGCACTTCTTTAATAGGTACTTTCAGATATAAATGAGAAAAGCTGTTTTCCACTAGATGTATGTGATTTTAGATATCAAGGAGAGGCAATTCTTATTTTCTCTTTGCCATGTTAGGTTTGCCCATGCAAAAAGGGGTGGTAGGAACCATGTACCCAAGCTGTGCTAAGCACTGGGATAAGATGGCAAAGAGGAAGAGAAGGCCTGGGACTCCATGAAACATGCCGTCTAGACTCTCAAAGGGTCTGTGATCTAATGTCAGGGTCGAGGGTGACACAGACATTAATGCACTGTAGAAAATATTAAGAAAGATGAATACTAAACTGTGAGCCACAGAGCAAACATAAGTCTCTGGGAATTGTTTCCTAGTTAAAGGCCTATTAAAACCTGCCAAGATCCCTTGGCTGAAAGAGTAATGATATGACAATTTATTTCAGAATGTCTCATAACCCCGGCAGAAATGGAAACTCTTCATTGTAGGCGGAGGCAAATGTGAGAGGCGAAGTGCACAAGAATTAACAAAAGCTGTGGCAGCTGACTTCACAGCTGGCAGATGCTGAATATTGGGCAATTTTGGAAAATCTCTGTTGCTGTAACAATGCTTGAATCAATATTTATTGTATGAACTACACTTAACGAGGATGGAAAGACATAAAGTAGAAAATCCTGCAGTGATTATGCCTTATTTTGATTGGGAGGGATCGGAGATGTTGAAGATGATTCTCATTCATTCTTTCACCCACAGAGAGGTGTCTGATTTGATTACCTATGTAGCAGACCTGCATTTTAACAAGCAGAAATTGGAGGAGGAAAATAATAAGTTTAAATTGGCATTAGAAACCTTGGAAGAAGCTAACTGCCAGTTATCAGAGGATTGTACGGATTTGCGCCATCAGATAAAAAGGTGAACCATAAAGAAGGGTGCAGTGTGCTTAGAGCTTTCCCTTCTTTTTTCCCTTAAAAAAATAATCTTTTTAAAACTGGGCTATCATTCACACAGCATAAAAATTTACCCTTTTAAGGTGTACAGTTCAGTGTTTTTTAGTATATTCGCAAGGTCGTGCAGCTAATTACCATGATCCAGTTCATCACTCCAAAAAGGAAACCCATAGTTGTTAGCAGTCACTCCCCATTTCCCTTCCCCTCAGCCCCTGAAAACCACTAATCTATGTTCTGTCTCTATGGATTTACCTGTTCTGGCCATTTCACATAAATGGAATCCTATAATATGTGACCTTTGTGTCTGGTTTCTTTCACTTAGCATCAGGGTGTCAAGGTTCCATGTAGCATGTATGCATCTTCTTCATTCCTTTTTGTGACTGAATAATATTCCATTATTTGGAGATACCCATTTCGTTTATCTGTTCTTCAGAGAATGGATGCTTGGGGTATATTCACTTGTTGACTATGACCAATACTGCTGCTATGAACATTTGTGTACAAGTTTGTGCGTGAACATAGGCTTTTAATTCTCCTAGGGATATACCTAGAAGTGAAATTGCTGAGTAGGGACTGATAGTTCGAATCTTGAAGAACTGCCAGACTGTCTCCAAAGCAGCTGTGCTATTTTAGATTTCCGCCAGCAGTGTTTGTCAGTTCTTTTCTGGCAACAATATTCTTTATGTCATTCAAAGCAGTGTTGTCTATTGACCAAGTGTGGATCTATCCAAAGCATTCTGTGGTTCAGTTGAACTTTTACTCTATGCAAATTCCAATGCTAAGGACAGGTGACCCTTGAATAACACAGATTTGATCTGCATGGGTCCACTTATACATGAATTTTCTTCAGTAAATGCAGTACTGTAAATGTATTTTTTCTTATGATTTTCTTAATATTTTCTCTAGCTTACTTTATTGCAAGAATACAGTATATAATCTATATAATGTAGAAAATATGTGTTTATCAACTATTTATGTTATTGGTAAGGCTTCTGGTCAACAGTAGGCTATTAGTAGTTAAGTTTTTAGGGAGTCAAAAATTACACATAGATATTTTAGGAGGGTTGGCGCACCTAACTCCCGTGTTCGAGGGCCAACTATATTATGAGAGATTCATTGATAAGCCAGGTTTAAAATGTGCTTTCAGAGTACATGATAAGGATGACAAATGATAAGAAAAGTTGTGACTTTAGTTTAAGGTAGAAAGGGATAAAGGACCTAAGGGACATATCACATAGTATCAAGTACTGGTAAAATGGGTTGCGAGGAGATGCCTGAACTTTAGGGGAAAAAGGGAACAAGGTTCTCACAAAGTCTGCGATTACAGATGTTGTACGTGCTAAAATTTTGAACAGAAAAGTTCTAGGTTAACTTGAAAAGACAGTAAAGCATTCTGACCGTGGATTTTTTTCCCTCATAATTTTTGGCCAGCCAGTCCAGCCTTCAAGCCAATCTATAAAACAAATAAAAGGAACTGCTTACCTTCAGCTCTCTCCATTCCATAATAGGTTTATTTATTATTTATTTGAAATATAATAATTCAGAGTTTCTCTTAAAAGTCTATGCCTTGGGGGCGGCTGGGTGGAGCAGTTGGCTTAATATCTGCCTTCAGCTTAGGTCATGATCTCAGGGTCCTGGGACTGAGCACCTGATGAGCAGGGAGCCTGCTTCTCCCTCTCCCTCTGCCCTACCCCCCACTCCCCACTCATGCTCTGTCACTCTCTCTCAAAGAAATAAAATCTTTAAAAAAAAAAAAAAAGTCTATGCCTTGGACGAATGTGCCAGGGAGGATTTTTGGTCGCAAGCACTAGAAGCTGACTCTAGTCAGCTTAAGCAGTGAAGAAATGTACTAGAAAAGGATTGGGTAACTCAAAGAATGGACAGAAAACCTACAAAATTTGGGTTGGCAGCCAGAAGGTCAGTGTCTACAAAATTAAGCCTTGGTATCCTTTTCCTTCCCCTGATCCTTTCAGGAAGAGACTCTGCTTCGTTTTTTTGCTCATAACCTATTTTTGATACTGTGTGGTGGTCCCGTCATTTGCCTTCCATATTTACGGTGACTGTGTGGACGGGAGGAGCCACATGTTACTCATCCTGGTTACCCTAGTACCTCCACGGCTGCCGCAGAATAGCTCTCTCATCCTCTCCATCCTTCCACTCGTCTGCCAGCCAGAAACCTTTGTCGTCTTTGCCTTCCTCTGCCTTCACTTCTAAATCAAATAGCAAGTCCTGTTAATTTTACCTCCTTTATATCCCTCAAGTGGATTTCCTTCTTTCTGTTCCTATGCCTACTTTTTAGTTCAACTAAACACCATCTTCCACCTGGATCGCTACAGCAGCCTCCTGATTCGTCTCCCTGCCTTTCCAAAGCTCACACCACACGGGCAGGAATGCTCTTCCCAAGTGCCAGTCTGACCACATCATGCCCCTGCTTTAAATACTTCCATTGATCCCCATCAACTTCAGGATGAAATTCAATTTGCTGAGTCCTTCCTGATGGGGTTTCTGTTGCTTATCTCTACTCCCATTTTTCACTCTAGGCTCCAACAATATCTAATTGCTTGCAGGCCCCAGTTTGTTCTCTCTCCACCCTCCTTCCCACCCTCCCATTATCTGAGCTGTCTGCCTTTTACACAGTGTCTACAGAACTTGGGTTCACTCTAATCTTGGTTCTTATCACCCTGTATTATGATTGTCTGTTTACCCTTCTGGTCTACAAACTCCAGGAGGGTAGAGTGCTCACGATTGGATTCACTTTTGTCTTCTTCAGGCCTTAGCATAATGCCTGCTACAGAGCTGGAGCTCCGTGAACAATTTGCTGAATGATCAATGTAATTCCTTAGTAAGGAAAAAAATTGTACCTTCTTTGAGACCCTGCTCAGAAAACAGTTTATAATCCCAGTGGCAATGCAAATAAAAGTTCCATGATATGGATTACCATAATGCATTTAATAGGTTTTGTTGTTGTTGTTGTTGTTGTTGGACATTTAGGTTGTTTGGTATTGCAAACAACACTGTAATAAACTTCTAAAGCAAAATACATAGGCACTATTTGTAAGGATTTATTTAGTTGTCATCTCCTTCACTAGTATGTAACCTCTATAAGGGCAAGGACTGTGTCTCTTGCTCACCATCATAGGCCTCTTTGCAGGGTGTGACACCTGGAACATGGTATTATTCAATAAGTATTTGTAGAATTGCATTAACTAAATATTATATCTTAGTGGAAGGAAAGGACCATGTGATTCAGCCAATGATGAATTTCAAAGGGAGACTCTAGGTCTTTATCTTCAAGAATATGTTTGTTTCCTTCTATCTCTCTTCCCCTACCAAACTCCCCCCAAATCTCTTCCTTTTCTAAGGACAGTGAAAGATCACGGGTATATTTTTACTATTGTTGGCATCTGGTTTAAGCCTTGAGTGGTTTTCAGCTAGGGTCCAAAAATAGTCCTTGGCCTTACTTTGTATCTTTGACGGTTATATTTGAGGTTTTGCTCATCGCCTTTTTCCCCCCACCCCCACAGTGCCCACCAAGCTATTATGGGAACAAATCTGTTAAAAGAAGAACTGGAGGAACTGAAAATTAGTATGAATGCTTCTGAAGAGCAGAAGACCATGATTGTAGCCCAGAACAGACAATTAGTAAGTCATCCAAGTACTTTGAAATTGGCATATAGTTTACATAACTGAAATCCAAGAGGGTTTATTTGGAGGCAAAAATGAGAAGTCAGTAGGCTGATAAATGAATTGGTAATACCTTAGAGTAGTAAAGGCAAATAGGATAAACTGTTTTTCTTTTCAGCCAAGTTTAAAACTCTTTACAGATTACTCAGTCATATTCACAATGGTTTGTGAAGATCTAGAAGATCTCTGGAATGCTTCCTGAAGTTGATAAGTGAATTCATAAATACCTGATCCTAAAAACCAGTTGAATTTTCTAAAACAACAGCAACAACAACGACAACAACAAACCAAAAAAAAAAACAACCCAAAACAAAAAAAACTTTATCAAATTTTCATCTTTTCTCAGGTTTTAAAAAAATCCATTATTTTAGTACTTACAGATTACTAAGAAGCCCTATACAGCAGTCCTTACACTAAATAAACACAGGCTTGAAATTTTTAGAGCAAAACATCATTTAGACTGAGCTTTACCTCAACTGACAAAAAAAGTAGTCATTTTTAAATTGAGAATGTTAAACTACTATCTAGAGCTTTAGTAATAATCTTCCAAATCGTGATCTATTCCAGCCGTGTTCTAGCACTGCTAACAATGGTGGGGTCCGATGAAAGTCATTCAGACTAATTCACTTTCAGATCTCTAAGCCATCAGGAGACTTGAGCTCCAGGCCTGAGTCACTCTCACGACCAACACAGATTAGCTTAGCTCCTGCCTCAGTTGCAAATGTGGGGACAAGACTCAGGGAGTGTCAGTAGACTCTGCCAGTCTCTAAATGCAGTACAGGAAAGACTAAGTTTGGGACCCCAGGGGAACTGGTATGTGGAGGAAATGTTGAGAAACCAGCAAGTAGCCTCTCTTGGGAGTCAGACTGCTGGCATCCAAGTCCTGACTCCAGCGGCTGTGTAACTTTAGGCAAACCACGTGACCTCTTTAACCTGTAGTGTCCTCACATACAAAATGAAGATAACAGTACTACCCACTCTAGGGCTAGAAGGGTTAAATAAGTTAATACATGTAAAACAATCAATGTCCTTTTTCCTCCTCGGGCTCAGTATTGTTAGTTGCTATTGTTAAAAGTGCCGAGTCCTAGATATACAATCCTAACCTTTTGCATTTTACCGTGTTTTACGATTTCAAAAGAATTTTTATTACTTTATCTCAATGGTCATAGAAACTCTGTAAGGTAAAAACAGAAGTTGATATTCTTCAATTTAAAAAAGAATAACAGTTATAAGTAAAGTCCAGAAATGTTTTGATTATTCAAAGTCAATTATCTAATAAACATAGAGCTACAATTGAACTCAGGTTTTCAGATTCCAATTATGTGGTGTGTGTGTGGCTTTCATCCTTATACCAATGACATTTTAACCTGAGCTCGTTCCCCTTTTATTTTTATGTTATAAAGGTAATACCTGTTCACTCTATAAAATGAGGAAATGCAAGGGCGCTTGGGTGACTCAGCCAGTTAAGCCTCTGACTCTTGATTTCAGCTCAGGTCATGATCTCAGGGTTGTGGGATTGAGCCCTGCATTGGGATCTGCACTGGGCATGTAGCCTGCTTAGGATTGTCTGTCTCCCTCTCTCTCTGGTCCTCTGCTCCCCTCCTTCCCCCACCACATGCGTGTGCGCATGCTCTCTCTCAAAAAAAAAAAAAAATGAGGAAACGCATATTAACAAAGAAGAAATAAAATCCCACAAAATCCTTACTTTACCCTATCCACAAGATTTATTATTAAAATTTTGGCATTTATCTTGTCCTAGAATATTTTTTCTTCTTGGGGGCTCTTAATTATAAAATGGTTTTTGATATTCATATGTTCTGGTAATATTGAATCTGAGAATATCCACAGCTTCAAGCAGAGAGCTAGAACTTTTTGTGATTTCAAGGTGCCATTTAAATTGATGGATTCATACTACCTGTCATAAGTGGACAGTGGGAAAGTAGCAAGAAAGAAGCCAAGCTATTCTTCATTTTTCCTCTTTCCTTTCCTGTCAGATTGAGTCAAGGAGAAGAGTGATTTCTTACAAATCCCAAGAAACTAGAAGCCAGAGGCTTAGCTCCATATTGAGAATATTTTCAGACTAAGCTCATTAGTGATATGTCAATACCATGTTTAAAGTTGTTAAGAGAAAGAATGTCAGTAGTCTTAGAGGTAAATATGTGGTATTTTCATAAGCTTCTAAATACTTTTTAATTCTTTCCTCTTAATGAATCAGGAGACAGAAAACCGGGCTCTGATTCTTCAAATTCGGAGTCTCCAAGAAGAGGTATGCTGGAATTGTTAAACACAGTCACAGATAGACATATGGTAATCATACAGGTGTGTGTTCTGACCCTAGATTAAATAGAAATCATGTGACTATTCAGGCTCCTGTGAACCAAAGACTAGGTTTCTTTGTCAAATGACCAGTGTGGAAGAGTGAAAAGGACTTCCGGGTCTGAACAGAAGTACATTATTACCTTTGTGATTATCCGTGGAAGAAATGGGATTTAAGAAATTCAGATTTAAGATGAAATGAAATTAACCCATATAAAAAGTATACAAATCAAGAAGGAAAATGTAGACATTATCTATTAATTTTCTATTATTATTTCATTGAACTAGCTGGAAAAAGTCTTGAATCTAAGACCCAGGTACTGGGTCTGAAAGTCTGACTTTGGAAAAACCATTTATCTTTTTGGGGTTAATAATACCTATTTCCTACAGTTACTTTGGAAATGAAGATAATGAGTGTAAAACTATTTGGTGAATCATAATGTACTTCATATATGTTAGGAAATATTAGGAAAATCTCTACAAAAATAACTCTATGCCTTAAGTTTTTTAAGCAACAGAGTTAAAGCATTGAAGCGACAGGTGACAGAGCTACTTGTAAGTTACTATTTTGGAGGAAAATTCTCTATAAGTATCTTTTGAATGTCAAGTTTATGTACAGTTTTTTTATTTGGGGTTTATAAATCAGTGGTATTAATTAAGCTGTGATGAACAGTCTGTGATGGAGTATGGGCCAGCTGGACTTAAAGAAATCTTACAGTGGGTTGGAAAGGAACAATGAAAAGATTGGCAAGAAATCCTACATTAGATTTAGACATGGTATAACAACAAGGCTAGGTTTTCATGAAATTAGTGTTTTAAGTGAAGCTCTCAGTGTAAGATATTTTTCTCCTCATATTTAAGATGACTGACTAGCATCAAAAAATTGCACAGAACTGAATTTAGAACTGAGGTAGAAGGAGGAAGATGTGGAACCCTTCATCATGAGAGCATTGCAATTATTGATTTGCATTAGAAAAAGCATATACATGTCACTACTAGCTGAGATTCCTTTAAGTGGTAGTAATCCGATGCACTGTGACAAGTAACAGCGTAATAGCTTGGAGAGTTTCATTCATTCATTCATTCATTCAGCACATACTCTTTGGGAGACTTTTGTGAGCTAGGCACTCTTCTAGGTGTTGAGGATACAAGTTTCCATAGAAAAGTCCATAAGGAACTAGCATGTTAGGTGGGGATTAGTGCTATGGAGGAAAGAAAAGCAGAAAACAGAATTGTAGGAAAGTACCATTTAAACTAGAGTGGTTAGGAAAAGTAGCCCTATGAGGTTAATCATTTGATCAAAACTAAAGGAGGTTTATCAGTAAGGAAGCATTCCAGGCAGAGGAAACTATAAGATGTAAGTCCTCAGGCTTTGCCTGCCTGCTCTTTTTGAGGAACGGTGAGGCCAGTGTGGCTGGAGCAGAGGTCACGAGCACGAGAAGTACAGAGAGCTTCAGGGAGCCAGACCCACTGTGTCTCATATAGGCGTTGCATGGACTCTGGCTGTTTCCACTGACTGAGTGGGAGCCGTTGGACAGTTTTCAGCAGAGGAGAAATGTGATCTAATTTCTATTTTAACAAGATAACTCTGGCTGCTGTGTTTAAAATCAACTGTAGTGGGGCAAGGGAAGAAGTGGGAGACCAATTACGAGGTCTTGTAACATTCAGGCATAAATTTATGGAGGCTGACTAAAGCAGTAAGAGTGGAGGTGGAGAGAAGTGTTAGATCAGCAAATGCTTTATAGCATATCCAAATGTATTTATTATGTGTTCTGGTGAGATGGAAGTTCTCTTCTGAGTGTTTCTAATGTCTCAGTGAGATAAAAACAAAGTCATCAGCTGACTGTGAGGAAGTTCCAGGAGAGAGAGGGATGAAATAGGCCAGGAGATGGTTAACTTTTTGTAAAGGATCTGATAGTAAATATTTTAGGCTTGCCTGGTTAAAAGGCTTTTGTTGCAACCACTCACTTCTGCCACTGTTTTATGAAAGCAGCCATAGACAATATGCAAAAAATAGGCAGGCACTGTTGTATTCTGACAAAACTTTATTTACAGACCAGGTGGTCAGCTGGAATTGACCTGTGGGGGTGGGGTGGGTTGGGTTGGGGAAGTTGGTGTGATTTGCAGTTCCCTGATTTAAGCCAGTGGCCACGTGAATGGACTAGGATTGTATGATATGATCACCAGTCAAAATTGAAGTTAAAAATTATGTTGAATGCGTGAACTGTTGGTACATTTGTATTTTTCTTTAACAATGTTCATCTGGAAGGGTGCTGTCATGGAGTGGGTGGCAAGCTGAACTTAAGCAAATACTGAAAAGTAGGTAGGGGAGAAGGAAGTAGGTAGAAGGAAGGAATGGAGTGGAAGTGGAAGAGAGGTGTTATAATGATTGACCATGGAAGAATTTAAGCTGAGTAAAGAGGGGACTGAGTTCACAGGAAGGGGGAAGGTTAATAAGAAGGTAGTAGGATCAATGCAGGCTTCAGTGGGGACTGAAGGTTTGTTGGCTCTCAAAGAAATAATCTGGAAAGAGGAAGTGGTGGCTGAAGAGAGAGATGTTTACAATTAAAATAATGGAGGGGTCACAATTGCTGGGAATGACAAGTTTGAAGGTAAAGATGTGATTGGGGAGTGCATGGCAAAGGTGCCATGGAAGATAAGAATGGACTTCCAAGAGTATTCCTGGATGGTCACGTTAAAAGGACCGTGTTACTTTTGGATAAAGTCTAAAGTTGTGTCCCTTAGTTTAAAAGGGATTGTGATGTTAATGATGAAAATACCACTTCCTAAAAAAAAAAAAACTTTGTTCTTTTATTTTTTTTGTCTAAATCTAAGAATATTGTCTTTTTTTTTTTACATCAGAATACTAAGAACATTGTGGATATATATACATTGGAAAAGAAGATTGAAGAATTGTTTAAAACTGAGACAGAGCACCAAGTAAGCACTTCCCACATACTGGTGAAATATTTTCCTTTGTCAAACTGGTATTACTTTATGAAGATGTATATGACTCATTGACAAAAGAACCTGTGATTATAAATTTTGAAATTTGTGTTCCTCAAAATGTCTGAATTACAGTGTGTAAAACACAGTTTCTATTTTTTTAATGTAATGGCTTTACTGATATATAACACACATGCCATTAAATTCTTCCACATAAAGTATGTAAGTCAGTGGTTTTAGTGTATATTCACAGAATTGTGCGACTATCACCAACACCAATTTTAAAACATTTTATCATCCCCAAGAAATCCCTTTAGCAGTCACTCCCCATTCCCCACCAATCTAGACAACCACTATGGAGACTTTTTGTCTCTATAATAGAGATTTACTTATTCTGGACATTTCACAAAGATGGAATCATATACACTGTGTGGTCCTTCGTGATTGGTTTCTTTCACTGAGCATAATGTTTTTCAAGCTTCATTCATGTTATAGCATGTATCAATACCTTATTTCCTTTTATTATTGAATAGTACTCCATTGTATGGATATACCATATTTTGTTTATCCATTCATTGGTTGATGAGCATTAGGGCTGTTTCTACTTCTTGACTATTATGAATAATGCTGCTATGAACATTTGTATATATGGTTTTGTATCAATCTATATTTTCTCTTAAGTATGTATTTAGGAGTGGAACTACTGGGTCACATGCTAACTTTTATTTTTTTTGAGAGAGATTGTGTGTACATGTGAGTGGGGGCGGGGCCAGAGAAAAACGAAGAAAATCCTAAGCAGGCTCCACACTCAATGAGGAGCCAGACATAGGGCTCGATCCCAGGACCCTGAGACCATGACCAGAGCCCAAATCAAGAGCGGAAGCTTAACAGACTGAGCCACCAGGTGCCCCTATGTTTGACCTTTTTAGGAACTTCCAGACTCTCTCCTGATACCACTTTACATTTCCACCAGCTATGCATGAGGGCTCAGATCCTCCACATCCTTCCCAACACTTGTTACTATTTATATTTTTTATTCTAGTGGCAATTTCTAATTTAAGAGTATCTGGTTTTATAAATCCCTTAATCAGCAAAGATTTCAGCTGTTATGCATTTTTAATGAAGAAAACAAACGAAAACATTTTTAATGGGAAAATCTATCCTTGATTGAATTACGGGATGATAGCCTACAAAAATGATTTTTAACTATATCATATCTAAAAAGTCTATACTTAGTATATATTTCTGTTATATATTCCATACAGTCTTACTAGGAAACTGAAGAATATTAATAAATTTAGGCATTTGTACCATACTTATTGTCATCTCTGATAGTTTCTTTGAGTAATATTTTTTGTTGTATGTGTGAAATGATGTACTTACATTTCATGTTCTATTTCTCCCTGATGGCATCTGAATTTAATTTATAGTTCTCTACTTCAACTAACTACAAATAAACCAAAGGCCTTACTGAACAGCTGGGCCAGAGTATTATTTTTGGATGTCATGGGGGCCAGTAAAGGAAGAAGGGCCCAATTCACTTCTGTCTCTCCTCTAATCTGCTGCAGGGGATTTCAGGGCTCTTTAGATCAAATCTTCCAAATTGGTTGATGTTCTGATTTAGGATCCAGGAATCCTATGAAAGGGGGTTCATGTTGAGGTTATTAACTTTTATTAACCGCAAAACAGGATATGCCTATTTCTTTCCCACTCTCATTTGATTCTCGATTGGGCTGAATAAAGTGATTTTCACTAGTGTTAGAAAAAAATTTCATGTTCTATGTGGAGTTTTCAAGTTTCCTAGCAGATACCTACACTCTGTACATGTGTGTGGATACATATGCATATACTATGACATATATATGTATCTCGTAGTTTAGACATTCAAATTAATGTCATTCTAGGGATGACTGTTTTTGGAAAACACAACTGTCATAAACTAGTAGTAGAAAGAGTCAGAAGACATGGGTTCAAATCCTGTCTTCTCTATTTAAAAGCTTTATGACCTCAAACAAGTAGTTAACCTCTTTATGTCTCAATTATCTCATCTGCTAAATGGCTGTTATATTTTCTACCTAATCCCAACTTGGTGGAAACTCAAATGAGATGATTATGTGAAAATACCTTTAGAACTATAAAGGGGTATCAAATATACATGATTATATGATGATTCTACTTCTAACTATGCTGATTATTTTCCTAGGTTTTCAATTCAATTAATATATATATATTTATCAGTCATATTTAGAAGACTTCCCCAACAAGCTTGCTTTTGGTTTGAATAAACTGATATATTCTAATATTTACTTTGCTAAAAGACATCTTGAACATTTTAAACTATGTTTTTAAAAGAGAAAGAGTCTTTTATTTTTGCTTGCAATCCAGCTAATCAGATTTTGGCACTAGGTTATATTGCTAGATAATCTGGGTTTCTACAGTACTTGTTATCCAAGAGGAAGAGTCTTTTATACGTTCACATGGACTCTGTGTTCATGTCCTATCTAGACTTTCATTTTCACAAAAAAATGAAAACTCGGTTGGTCCTCTTGTTCTATGAAGGGTAAAATAGTTGGAAGGGCACTTGGCTAGAGCTGAAGATTCATATTCTATCCTCAGTTCTGACACTTACTGTGTGTGACATTGGGCAAGTCTCCTAATAGTGCTGAGCTTTGACTTCCTCACTGGTGAAGTGAGGGCAACAACCCTGGCCTCTTGGCTTGTGAGGCTGATGTGAAAGTTGTTTATAAAGTAAGAAACACATGCCCACTAAAGGTGTTTGAGAAATATGTCTCCCTATTGGAATGATTTTGTGGCATTATCTTTTACCAAAGCAATGTCCCAATGGCCTTTCCTAAATTTGTCTCTTTCAGATGCAGTTACATACATATGAGAACACTTTGCTTAAAAAAGATGCAAGTTTGCAGAAGGTTGGTACTATTCCTTTGCATGAAGTCCCATGGGATTTGCTAACTCTCCATAAATCATAATGGATATGGTCATTTGAATAACTTCACCCCTATTAAAGTACCTGATCCTACTATTCTGTCACCAGACTTTCCTTTATAATACTTCACAAAAATGTTCTTCTCAGTGAAGAATACTGACTTCTCTATCTGGGATAAGTTTTAACATAACCTCTCTAAATTTTGGTGGTGTTCATCCATTTATGTAATAAATATTAGTGTGCCAATTTACCAGTTACTGGCTAGGTATGGTGATGTAGTTTTAAGTCATAATAACACAAATGAGTGTGCAGTCATTTGTTCTAGGGAAAAAGAAGAAAGTATTCCCCAATTATTTTCTACCTAGTTTGATTGATTTGATAGGTAGGTAGGTAGGTAGATAGATACCATTCTCTTTATCTTTATGTCTGTAATCATTACCTATGTGATAACACAAGATTCCGGCTACAGAGATGCTGGTTATGGTGGCTTTAAAAAACATAGGAAGGACACAGTCTAAGTTAATAAACTTGCACATTCTAAGACAGGGAAGTAAATAAAAAACAGTGTTTCTCTTTTCCTTTTTCTGAATGTCATAAAGTTTCAAAGCAGTGGAATATGAATTGTGGACATTGATGAGGTTACTGAATGTTGTACCAACTTTCTTTGTTCATCGTGGGTGTTCTTTGTCTCCATATAGTGACATTATGGTAGTGGTGGCTGCTCACCTCCTCCAAACTCTGATCTTTCCACCACTTTGCATTTATGCCCAACATTCATAAGGTATTGATTGAGCACTTCCCATTTGCCAGACACCATGCTAGTCATGAGATAAAATTATAGGTCAGACATTGACTATACCCTCTGGTCTTACAGTACAAAACTGTGATTGTAACAGATAGCATTTGAATTGGATAAAAATGAGTGCCTTAATAATTCGTTAGTCATTTACAGGTAGACTAATTTTTTCCATAAATGTGTCATGATAAATATAATATAAAGAATATATTTATTATAATAAATTATAAAATAATTATTATAAATATAATTTTGACTTGAACTTAAGAATTACCTTTCAGAGTTTGATTCCACTGAACCAGGCAAATATGAACATAACAGCACAATTTAGGTATAGCTGCCTTGCTGGCCCATACTTTTTGTGTGTTTTTAACCATAAACAGAGACTGGCTCCGTTTTCGGATAATAATATTGGTAGGAGGTCTTATCATCCTTGAGCATTTGCAATTCTGTGGCTCTGATTGATAGTCTACTAAATATGATTTGGTAGACTCGTACATTTATTTGCTATTCTCTCTTCTACTTTTCAGAAGGATTTAAGTATAGAAGAACTTAAGTCAACCATCATAGAATATAGAAACATTATAGAGGTATGCCAAAATAATCTCACAGATTGCAAGGTGGGGTTGTTTAAATGTAAATCCCCTGCTAAAGTAACACATACAGCCTAATGTCGTATGTGATTCCAGAATTTACGAGGGGATAAAAACACACTGACTCATAAGTTACAGCACTTGCAACAGGAACTTATCATGTAAGTAAAGCAATTTCTCACCAACCTTCTCTCATGTGTCTCCACCCTACATTATTGGCCTGCTGAGCTATATACAACTCTTTGAACATGCCACATTCTTTTCTTCTGTACTTTTATACGTGGTATTTTCTCTGCTTTTCTCCAGTGGAACTCCTTCTCAAATTTTCTCTGACTCTCCCTTGCTTTTCTCTTACCTTGACATTAAGCCATCCTTTTGAGTGCATGCATGGCATGCTGTTCTTACCTCTTCCTTAACGCACATTATCTTATCATAGTTTGTTTTTGAATATGCAAAATATGCTAGTCCAGGAGGCTACAGGAGCCAAACAGATATCAAAAATGAGTAAAATCACTGGGGTTAGTCCACACACTTATGAGAGTGACAACTGAGAAAAATGAATTAGCCAGATGAAGGCCACCTAATCAAGAGTACATGGGCCCAGGGCACCTGGTGGTTCACTGTTGGGTGTCTGACTCTTGATTTCATATCAGGTCACGATCTTGGGGTCATGGGTTCTAGCTCAGCAGGGAGTCTACTTGAGATTCTTTCCCTCTCCCTCTGCCCCTCCCCCTGCTTGTGCACGCTCACTCACTCATACTCTCTCGCAAATAAATAAGTCTTTTAAAAAAGAATATATGGGCCCAGTGTAGCTGTATCTTCTGATTTTTAAAAGAAAAGCCAGAACTCTAGATTTTCAGTGAAATTTTCTAATTTTTAAGTATTGGCTCCAGTTCTTAAAGAAAAAAGCATGGCCTACTTGTTTGCAACCACACAGAGTCAGTCACTAATCTCTGTGGCTCCTGGAGGACAAAGACTATCTGTTATTTCTCTATTACTGAGTACCTTATACAATCCTTGGCACACATGAGGGCTTACTGTATTTAGTGATAAACCCCATTTTGCTGACTTATAACATAGTCACATCTAACCAGACTAGACTCTTGCTTTTGTTTTCTCAAGAAATGGGATCCAGTTGAATATTAGTGGAGAGTGTAATAGAATCATCTGTGAAGAAGAAAAATCTTTACATTGTGAACTCGTTCTTGCTCAGTCTGCAGAGGTAAGTAATTATCATCAAATGGAAAGCTCGAAACAATAAGACCAATGGAAAGCAATAACTTTCTATTAGGTAAAGGCCCAAGCTTGCTGAAGAGTGCCTGTGACATTTTGAGGAATCTGTTGATTGCTTTTAGAATCTAAGTCTAAGGTCTCTTAGCCTGGGGGGGGGGGGATGGACCTTTTTCAAGTTATGGCTGAAAACCATAGCGAGGCTCAAGACTAGGGCTGAAGCATGTGTTCAGTGAATCCAGACTTTAGAAATCTTTATATTCTTGATAATTTTTTAGGAGAAAGTACCTATGCTGATTCTCAGCCTGGGGTCCTAAAGGTAACAATAGAGCTCCATGAACCATTTTTCAGTATTTTCCTAAACCCTCAAAGCAAATGTATCTGCCAAAAATAAAGATGCTTGGAAATAACATGAAATTCTCTGCTCTAAAATGTGATTGTAGCAACCCAATGTGACGGCATTGATTATTACATTCTGAACAGAAATAAGAATTTTCATGTTTTTGGTTAATTTTAAAATGCAAGTGAATTATTACTTAAATCTTTGTTAGGTAGAACTAGTTTTTTACAGCATGGGAGGAAATAATCAAAAGTCTTCGAGGGGATGAAATGTTGGGGATCCCTCCAATACTCTTTTCACTCTTTTGTGCTTGTTATGTTAGGAAATGCTTTATTAGCAAATTGCTTTCTTTTCACTATTTTGATGGGCTCTCCATGTCTGTGGACGATGGATATGTCAGAATGTCCTCCTCTTGACAGCTGTGATATGACCTTGAAAGGAGAGGAAAAATGTCTTTGGGGCAAATGCTGTTTGAATTTCTCCTGCCAAGGATGCAGGGCCAACATATGCTGCCTTCGTCTAAAGCTGTCTCAGGCAGCCTTGGACATTTTGCTGAGGGCTGTGCTTTCCTGACATTCTGTTTCAAATACTCATCATCTTACTGTGTTTTTGAAACCAAGCCAAACTGCCAGACTGAATGAAACGGGGGCAAATCTGCCATAGCAGTCCTCTGAGATAATAATGATGTCAAGATGCCAGCCTGTAAAGTTCTATACTTCTAAACAGGGGTTAAGCAGCTGGCAAAGTTCTGGCTCTGGGATTTAGCCCATTAATGGATTAGGAAATCTGCCTTCTAATTGGAATCTAGAAAGAAGAGCTCTATAAATGTTTTCCAATAGACAACAAAAAGGAAGTTAAATGTGGTATTGTCATATATGTAAAATATGATAGGAGATGGATATATATAAACCATAGCAGTTTATATTACCCACATGTAAATGTTATCTATTGGATAAATGCTTTTCCTTAAGAATGAATAAATGTTAAATTGAAGCCATCCTAGAGAGAAAATGTAAACCATTGTTTGGTAACGTAGGAAGACTTTGTACGTCGTCTTAGAACTCTTCGATGGGGACAGTTATATTGACCCATGAGTATCACTTACATAAAATAAAAATAAAATAAAATAAAATCATTTTCATAAAATAAAAATACTGTTCTTTATTAGGATGACAGAGTTGTGGACAGTTTGATAATGGTTTCAGAACAATGAAACTGGCAGTGCAGTTTAATCAACTTGTCATCTCTGGATATGGTAATGGACCAAGAAATGCTGTTATTACTGAGAAAACTTGAACAAAAGGGAGTAGGATTCACAGCTATGCTTTCAAAGCTGGAATTGTATAACATATGTACCGTGGGATTCACTGGCTAGGAACGGCTGCAGATAACTGATCTACAGCTTGTTTGCTGAGTCCAGGCAGATCTCTGTTTTGTCGAGACCCAAATTACGCCTACAATGAAAAGAGAAGATTTTTCTAAAACCTTTTTGATGTTGATTTTCTAGTTCTGGCTCAGTCAGTTCAACCTCAATCAGGTTGATCATTAGATATGAATTGTTTGGGCTTATTTTTCCTGTAGGGTAATCTGTAGTATCAGAGGACTAAAGACATGATATCTATTAAACAGTTTCCTTCTGGCTAGTAGCTAGTACCTCTTACTCCATTTTAATTTTTGACTGGAAACAAGATGATCAGAGAAAGGAGAGAACATATTCAGGTTGGTATTTCCAGTCCCTTTCACAGTGCCTAGCATATAGTAGGTAATAGTTAATTTAATGAGTGGGGAAAAAAATCCATGAAAATGCTTGTTTCCTACTATTTGAGAGGGAAATGTAAATGGGTACATTTGGTTTTGAAAAACGATTCTACCAGTATATATTCAGCGTATATGGAGCACCAGGTAAGAGTTGGCATTTATACATGGTGACATCTAGTCATGGGGTGGCATCAAATGAGAAGGAATTCTGTATTGTGTCTTAATTATCTTTATGGTAGACCTTAAGTCTAAATTACTTCTTATATACTAGCCTATGCCCTTCACCTGAATTCCTAGTTGAACATGTGGATCTTTTTCAGCACGAAGAAGTTTCTGAAGTTGAAACCCTCCTGGATAGCTCTCTACAGTGGATAATTGATCCAGAAATTACTGTGACAGAAAAGTGGGAGAATAAGCTTACTGTAAGTGTTTTATATTTTGTGATTTTCCTGGTTTTTCTTCTGCTTTCCTAATCCAGGTAATACTTATTATATGCAGTACCATTTCTAAGACTTTATGATAGTCTTCTGCTGTCTCGGTCTGTTGATGTGTATGGAGTGTATGTCTGGGGATGTGCCTGAGTGTGTGCATGTGGGTGAGAGTAAGAATGAGAGCGTGAGGGTAAAGGTAAGTGTGTGTGACCATGAGGGTTAGGATAAGTGTGTGACTGTGAGGATAAGTGTATGTGAATGTCAGGAGGAGAGTGAGTGTGAGGACATGTGATATATGTTAAAGAGACAATAAATAAAATGATGTAATGAAAAAGTATTTTATTTGAATCCTGTGAGAATTGCTAGTCTAAGCTTGGATTTTTCCTTGACCTATTAAAATTCTTTTAATTTGGTAGAATGATTATTGTGCAAAGGAATGTTATTCCTGAAATTCTGACAATTTTATTATCCCAGAAATTGGGAGAACATGAGAACTTAGCTATTTCCAGTTTTGTTATAAAGGAAGCATATAAGAAGAAATTTCTTTAATTTATCCATTACTTATCTCTACTTCTTAACTGTGAGACAACTTTCTAACATCCGTCAGCTTCCTAAGTTAAGCTAAAGCAAGAAGCAAACTCTGAAGACTCTGGAATATTAATTTCAACCTCTTTGACAAGCCCTCCCTTTTTCAAAGTTTCTTTTGAATACGCTAATCAACAAATAGTGATTTTTATTGCATTTCCTTGTCTCCAATTCTAAAGCAATTGTGATGATTGATGAAATAAATGGTCAGGGACTACTTATATTTAAAAAAAACTCAATTTTAGGCACATAACAGGTATATAATATGTACTTGTTAAATTGAGATAATCAGTTCAAAGAATAATCTTTGTGCAATGGATAATTGGTATCTGTACAATTAGAATTTTCGGGTTTAATCACCATGAAGACTATTGAGATAGGATGACCATAACATTTTGTATTGCCTGTCATTTGTTTATATTTAACACTGGAGTAGTGGAGTTTGTTTTGTAACTTTTCTTGTAGGAATTCAAATTTATAATGGACGAGAAACTAAATCTTTGCATATTAATGCTGAACAGCTTGGGAAACCACAAAGAATCTCTTGATAAAGAATTTGTCAAATTAATAGAGATTTTGAAGAGATTCAGGCTGGAATATTTTTATTTCAGAAAAGAATTTCTTTCCAGGTGATGGTCATTTATATTTAAGAAACCCATGCTTTATATACATGACCCATTTGTGATTGTACCATAGCATTTAGTTTACTTTTTTTAAGCTGTGTACATTGATTTCAGATGACACTTTTTCAAGGAAGACATTTTGTCTGATAATTTTGAATTCTGAAATAGTGTGAAATTGACTTATATATTCAAAATTTCAAGTAGTGAACTTTAAAATTTGTGGAAACCCTGTATAATGAGTTACAGAATATAGAATTCTTTTAACCAGAAAGGATTTTAGAGATCATTTAGTAAAACCTTATAATTTTACAGAGGACGGAGGCATAAGGATATAAAATAAGTTGATCAAGACCTGAGAGTTATTAATGGAAAATCTATGAAGTGATTTATTAAAGGAAGAATTTGCTGAGTCTATTGACTCCTATCCCGTTGGGCTTCATTTTCTGCCTCAGTATACAATGTGTTGCATTGGGCACTAGTCAATTAAATTTCAAGGAAAAGAAGTCAGGGAATAGAGGACTCTAAATGTAAAATAATTTACTATCTTACTGTTCCTCTAACCTTAAGTCTTGTGACTATGGGGAAATTCTTGAAATTTGTATGCTCTGTAAACCACATACTAAACAAGGACAGCTATTTTATCTTTTATTGACCACTGCTAGTACCATACTAAGCATTCCCTTAAATGCTTTTTCAGGAGTGAATGAACATGGGTGTATACTGAATTTGAGTAAAAGTTAAAAAAAAAAAAAAGTCAGGGCACTTGGGTGGCTCAGTCGGTTAAGCGTCTGCCTTCAGCTGAGGTCATGATCCCAGAGTCTCAGGATCGAGTCCTGAGGATCAAGTCCCACATCAGGCTCCCTGCTCAGTGGGGAGTCTGCTTCTCCCTCTGCCCTTGCCCCTCCTTGTGCTCTCTCATTCTCTCCCACTGTCTCTCAAGTAAATAAATAAAATCTTTAAAAAAAATTAAAAAATGTAGTTAGATACCAAAGTTGCTTAAAGAAACTTTTTTATTCCCTCCATATAAGAAAACTAGATACCAGAGAGAGGTTAATACCAGAAGAACTCTTAAGAAAATGATCTTCTGCTTTCCCTAAGGAGCAGAAAGCCCAGACTTCCCTACAGTGGTAGAACTGTGGGTTAAATGGATAGACAGCTTCCTTACCCAGATACCATCTCCACAAAAGGGAGCATTGAAATTCTTCCAGTTAACAACAGAACTATTTGGAAAGGAGCCTGCAGTAGAGTCATTTCTGAATAAGTGAATCTTCTGTATTATTCTACAAGACACACAGCAGCCCAATTAAGTAACAGTAGGTACAATTTGTTGAGAGCTTACTGTGTTGGAGGTAGTGCTAAAAATTTGACATACTTTTATCTCCAGAGAGGTTCAGTGACTCACCCAAGGTTACTCAAGAGGGATTAAGTGACAGCTGGGAGCAGACCTAGATGTGTGCAACTTCAAAACCTGTGTTTTTTCAACTATTAATCCCCCACCATCTGCTTGTTAAAATCAAATAAAATATTCATTAAAAATATTCTGGGAACCTGGCATTGGGCAAAATACTACTCATCACTGTAAGGATGGTTAAGCCACTGCCTTCTAGATATAATTTAAAACAGACAAAACCATTTAGTGGCTATGCACAAAATGATTTGGCTATCAGTTGTTTTTTTTTTTAAAGATTTTATTTATTTATTCGACAGAGATAGAGACAGCCAGTGAGTGAGGGAACACAAGCAGGGGGAGTGGGAGAGGAAGAAGCAGGGCTCATAGCAGAGGAGCCTGATGTGGGGCTCGATCCCATAACTCCGGGATCACGCCCTGAGCCGAAGGCAGACGCTTAACCGCTGTGCCACCCAGGCGCCCCTTGGCTATCAGTTTTAACTGTGAATAAAAATATAGGTGGAGTGGGGTGCCTGGGTGGCTGTTAGTTAACTGTCCAGTTCTTTTTTTTAAAGTATTTTTTTTAAGATTTTATTTATTCAACAGAGAGAGAGACAGCCAGCGAGAGAGGGAACACAAGCAGGGGGAGTGGGAGAGGAAGAAGCAGGCTCATAGCAGAGGAGCCCGATGTGGGGCTCGATCCCATAACTCCGGGATCACGCCCTGAGCCGAAGGCAGACGCTTAACCGCTGTGCCACCCAGGCGCCCCTTGGCTATCAGTTTTAACTGTGAATAAAAATATAGGTGGAGTGGGGTGCCTGGGTGGCTGTTAGTTAACTGTCCAGTTCTTTTTTTTAAAGTATTTTTTTTAAGATTTTATTTATTCAACAGAGAGAGAGACAGCCAGCGAGAGAGGGAACACAAGCAGGGGGAGTGGGAGAGGAAGAAGCAGGCTCATAGCAGAGGAGCCCGATGTAGGGCGATCCCATAACGCCGGGATCACGCCCTGAGCCGAAGGCAGACGCTTAACCGCTGTGCCACCCAGGCGCCCCTAACTGTCCAATTCTTGATCTCAGCTCAAGTCTTGACCTCAGGGCCATAAGTTCAAGCCCTGTGTTGGACTCCATGCTGTGTGTGGAGCCTACTTAAAAAAAATTTTTTTATTTATATATATATATATATATAGAGAGAGAGAGAGAGAGAGAGAGAGAGAGAGAGATACACACACACACATACATACATTTATATACATGTACACATAGAGAAGGGAGTGTATTTTGTGGGGATGAGAATGAGAATTCTATGTTTAGATGAGGTAGGAAAAATTTATTAAAGGTAAACTTTTAGGGGCTGTTTGCTGAGAAGGAGAAGGCTTTCATTCTATTGCAAGATAAATAGGCTCCAGTGCTGAGGAATGGAAAGAATTGAGTGAGTCAGGGAGAGGCCGTGAAAGAAAAACCTGCTCTTGAAGGTCTCAGTGAGAAAAAAATGTCATTTGTGCAACACCCAAGTGCCAGCTCTCTGCCAGTTTTTTTTCCCTAGGTGCTAAAATATTAAATAATCTCTGCATGCATGAAACTAATATCTATTGTGGGACACAGATAGTAAACAAGTAAACATATAACTAATATAATGCCAGGGAGTGATAAGTGATATAAAAATTAAAGGAGGATATGAAGATCAAGAATGATGGGGCAGGAAGACCTAATTTTAGGAAGAATGGCCAGGAAAGGCCTGTCTGTGATTGGTAAATTTAATGGATAGCTGAATGAAGTGAGAGACTGAGCTAAAAGATGATCTGGGAAGGGCTCTAGCCAGAGGAATCAGCTAGTGCAAAGGCCGTGAGGTTTTAATCAGCTTGGTATATTTGAGCAACAGCAAGAGGGCAGCATGGCTGGGGTGGAGTGAGTGCTAGGCAGTGGTAGGGAGATGAAGTTAGAGATATAGGCAGGAGTTAGGTTCACAGCCTTGCAGTTCATGCTTAGGGATTGGGATTTTATTCTGAGTAGATGGGAAGCAATCAGAGCGTTATAAACAGGGAAGTAATATGGCATATTTTGAAAGATTATTCTAGCTGCTGGTAGAGGGAGAAAGCAAAAACAGTGACACCAGTAAAGAGTTTCTTCAATAACAGATCACCAATTAGAGATCTTGAAATCAATTTACAGGATTATGAGTAATTTTTAAAAATAAATATAAAATATCAGAGTGCATTTCATATAATAGTAATATTTCATAAAAATATTAATTCAGCTGTGTGTGTGTGTGTGTGTGTGTACTTGGTTGAAATATAAAATATTGCTGGGTCATGGTCAAAAAAAGCCACTGAGTTAGAAACCCTTTCTTTCTTTTCTTTCTTATTTTATTTATTTGTCAGAAGAGCACAAGCAGGGGGAACAGCAGGTAGAGGGAGGAGCAGGCTCCCCACTGAGCAGGGAACCCTGTACGATGCAGGGCTCAATCCCAAGATCCTGGGATCGCGACCTGAGCCAAAAGCAAACCCTTAACCGACTGAGCCACCCAGGTGCCCCAAAACTATTTCAATAGTCTACGTGAAGGGGTGGAACATGAGTCAGGGTGAGCCAGTTGGTAAGAAGTGGTTGGATTCAAACTGTATTTTGAGGATGGGTCAGATCTGACATGCTAGTTTGAATTAGGTGTGGGAATGCAAGAAAGTGTCATCCTTGACTTACAGGTTTTTGGTCTCTAAACTAAGTAAATACGGTTCTATTTAGATGGCAAAGTTTCAGTGAGAATCAGACTTGGCAGATGTAGAAATCAAGATTTAGCATTAGGACATGTTAGCAAGGAGAGTTACTGAATTCAAAAACACGCTCAAAGCTAATACTATATTTCTTAACCTGATAATGTTTCTTCTATGGAAGAAAAATCTTCAAAGGTTTAAAATCTGTTGAATATCTTTAATAGATGGTACTATATAATTTTTAAAAAGCTATTCTTAAGACTTATTCATAATGTGCATTAATTATTATCTTATAGGTACAACTAATATACATATGTAATTATATGGTTAAAAGTTGTAATATTATTGAATGTGGATTTCTGTTGGTCTTTACAGTCCTTTCGCTTTCCCTTGGAAGATAATGGACTGTCTTGAGAGCTTAGACTATTCCTACAAAAGGGAAAAGTTGATAAAACTGATGGCTTAAAAAAAAAAAAAAAAGGAAGTGATGTCAGCAAGAAGGAATAGGAAGCCCTGGGCCTTCCTTCCCCCAAGGGATATGCTGATTCAACAGTAATATACAAACAGATTCCCTTTGTGAGAAATCCAGAAACTAATTGAAAGGCTCCTGCACCCTGGGTAGATGTGAAATCAGCCACATCAATACTGGTAGGAAAATTCTAGATACCCTGTCAGTTTAAGTCCTTCTCCTGGCATAGGACCTGTGATCAGAGGGAATCCCCCAGCTCCCAGATTTTCCTTGGGGAGGAAAGAGTCAGACTGTGTGTCTACATTCCAACTTTTCTGAGGACTTCCCAAGGTACTGGCTTTTGTCTCCCCTGTTTCAAAGTGTAGATGGGACTGGGTATACTATAGACACCTAGGGGACACTGAGAACAATGATGGCAGGTGGAACCAGCATGCAAGTACTCATCATAGCCCTTCTCCCAGGCTCAGAACAAAGTAAGAAGATGAAAACCCCAGATCTTAGCTTCTCCCTGGAAGGAAAGAATAGGATCACACATTCAATATTCTGACTTTTCTGGGGGTTGTCTAAAAGACTGCCTCCTGTCACACCCATCTTAGAGCAATGATGTTACTATGATGCTGTAGACACTTAGGGCCCAATAAGGACAAAAATGGTGATTTGAACTAGCACGAAGATTTGAGAGCCCCCAGAACCTTGCCCAGACTGATTGGTATAAGTTTTCTCCTATATAAGTCTAGGCTTTGGAGACTAGGAGAAGTGGTTGTTTTTTCTAATATGCAGGCACCAACAAAAAGAGTCAGGAAAAATGAAGAAATAATATATTCCATCTAAAGGAACAAAATCTCTAAAAACTGACCCTAATGGATCAGAGATAAATGATTTACCTCACAGAGCGTTCAAAATAACTGTCATAAAGATGCCCAATGAGGTTAGGAGAACAATGCATTAAAAAAAAAAGAATATTAGGGTGCCTGGGTGGCTTAGTTAAGTGTCCAACTCTTGACTTTGGCTCAGGTCATGATATCATCATCTGGGGATTGAGCCCCGTGTTGGGCTCTGTGCTCAGTGAGGAGTCTGATTCAGATTCTTTCTCCCTCTCCCTCTGTCCCTCCCTGCTCATGCTCTGTCTCTCTCAGATAAATCAATAAGAATATCAACAAAAAGATAAAAGTATTAAAAGAATACCCAACAGAAATCTTAGAACAGAAAAATATTATAAATGAACTGAAAATTTTATTAGAGGGCTTCAACAGCAGACCAGATCAAGGAGAAGAAAAGATCAATGAACTTGAAGACAGGTCTGTGGAAGTGATGTAGTCAAAGAGGTGAAAAGAAAAAGGAATGAAAGAGAGTGAAGAAATCTTAAGGGACGTATAGGATATCATAAAGTAGACCACTCTATGTATTATTGGAGTCCCAGAAGGAGAAGAGAGAAAGAAAGGGGAAGAAAGGTTATTCAAAGAAAAATATGGCCCAAAACTTCCAAAAGCTGGGGAAGGACATCTAGATCCAAGAAATCCAATAGATCTCAAATAAGATGAACCCAAGAAATCCACATTGAGACACATAATAATTAAATTGTCAGAAGTCAAAAATAGAAAATTTTGAAAACCGGAAGAGAAGTTTTGTGATGTACAAGGGAAGCACTGTGAGACTATCAGTGGATTTCTCTGCAGAAACCTTGTAAGTCAGGAGAGAGTGGGATGTTACATTCAAAGTCCTAAAAGTAAAAGGCTACCAATGAAGAACGCTATTTACAGCAAACTGTCCCTCGAAAATCAAGGTGATATAAAGCTTTCCCATAAAAGCAAAAGCTGAAAGAGTTCACTACCACTGACCTGTCTTAGTAGAATTTCTAAAGGAAGTTGAAGTTGAAACAAAAGGATCATAAACATCAGTATGAAAGCACATTAAGTATAACATTTGCTACTAAAGGTAAATAATATAGACAAATACAGAATACTGTAATACTATAGTATTGATGGGTAAATTTTAATTCTAGGGTAAATGATTAAAAATTATAAGTATAAAAAATGATAAAAACATGTTAAGGTACACTATATACAAAGTTGTAAATTGTGACATCCATAACAAAGTGGAGGGAGGGGAGAAGTAAAAGTGTAATTATTATATGTGATTGAAATTAAATTGTTATCAGCTTAAAATAGACTTATGTTTTATGCAAGCCCCATGGTAACCACAAAGAAAATACCTATAAAAGGTACACAAAAGAAAAATGAGTCAAATAATATTAATTTAAAAAAGGAACACAAAGGAAGACAAGAAGGAAAAGAGGAAAAAGAAGACAGAAAACAATGAAAAAATGGCCAAAGAAATCCCTTTACTTTAACTGTAAATAGATTAAACTTTCTAATCAAAAGACATAGAATGGATTAAAAAACAATATCCAACTATATGCTGTCTACAAGAGACTCACTTCAGAATTAATGACATACAGACTGAAAGGGAAGGGATGAAAAAAGATGTTCCAGGCAAATACTAACCAAGAGAGAGCCAGGATGACTATACTTAGAGAAAATAGACTTCAAGTCAAAAATTACCACAAGAGACAAAAGAACACTATACAGCAATAAAAGGATCAGTTCACTAGGAAGATATCACAATTATATATATACACACTTAATATCAGAGCACCTAATTGTATAAAGCATACATTGACAGAATAGAAGGAAGAAATGGAGAGCAATCTAAAAATAGTAGGAGACTTTAACACACCACTTTCAATAATGGATAGAACATTGAGATATAAGATCAATAAGGAAATAATACACTGGAACAACACTATAGACCAGGTGGACCCACAGACATATACAGAACATTCTACCCTGTAGCTACAGAATATACATTCTTCTCAAGTGCACATGGAACATTCTCCAGGATAGATACAAAACAAGTATTAATAAATTTATGAAGACGGAAATTATATTAAGTATCTTTTCTAACCACAATGGAATAGAACTAGAAATCAGCAGAAGGAAAACTGGAAAATTCACAAATATTAGGAATTAACACACTGCTGAAAAACCACAAAGAAGAAATTAAAAAGAAAATTAGAAAAAATCTTGAGACAAAAGTGAGAACAACATATCAAAACCTATGGCATGCAGCAAAAGCAATCCTGAGAAAGAAGTTACAGTGACAAATACCTACATTAAAAAGAAGGAAGATTTCAAATTACCAACCTAACGTTATAGCTCAAGAAACCAGAAAAAGAACAAACTAAGTTCAAAATTAGCACAAAGAAGAAAATAGTAAAGATTAGAGAAGTAAATGAAATAGAGAATAGAAAAACTCTTTAAAAAAGAAATAAAAATCAATAAAATGGAGTTTTTTAATTTAAAACATTTTATTTATATTTAAATATATTATTTAACTGTTATAAAATTTAACTATAATTTTAATTCTGGTATAATTAACATACAATGTTAGTTTCAGGTGTACAGTATAGTGATTCAACAATTCTATCCATTACACAGTGCTCACCATGATAAATGTATTCTTATCCCCTTTACCTATTTTACCACCCCCCCACCCACCTCTGGTAACCATCAGTTCTCCATATTTAAGAGCCATTTTTTTTTGAGGTGGGGGTGTTTGTCTCCTTTTCCTTTGTTCCTGTGTTTTGTTTCATAAATTCCACATATAAGTGAAATCATATGGTGTTTGTCTTTCTTTGATGGACTTATGTCACTTAGCATTATACCCTCTAGATCCATCCATGTCATTGCAAATGGCAAGATTTTATTCTTTTTTATGGCTGAATAATATTCCATTACATACACACACACACACACACACACACACACACACTCACTCCACCACATCATCTTTAACCATTCATCAATCAGTGGACACTTGGGTTGCATCCATAATTTGGCCTTTGTAAATAATGTTACAATAAACACAGGGGTGCATATATCTTTTCAAATTAGCATTCTTATATTCTTTGGGTAAATACCCAGTAGTGGAATTATTTGATCACATGATAATTGTATTTTTAACATTTTGAGGAACCTCCATACTGTTTTCCACAGTGGCTGCACTCTCACCAACAGTGCACAAGGGTTCCTTTTTCTCCACATCCTTACCAACACTTCTTGTTTCTTGATTTTAACCATTCTGATAGGTGTGAAGTGGTATCTCATTGTGGTTTTGACTTACATCTTTCCGATGATGAGTGATGTTGAGCAGCTTTTCATGCATCTGTTGACCATCTGTATGTCTTTGGAGAGATGTCTGTTCATGTCTTCTGCCCATTTTTTGTATAAGTTCTTTATATATTTTGGATACTAACCCTTTATTGGATATGTCATTTGCAGATCTCTTCTATTCCATAATTTGTCTTACTTTTGTTGATATTTTCCCTTTGCTGGCAGAAGATTTTTATTTTTATAAACTCCCAATAATTTATTTTTGCTTTTATTTCCCTTGCCTCAGCAGACAGATCTAGAAAAATGTTGCTATAGCTGATGTCAGAGAAATTACTGCCTTTGCTGTCTTCTGGAATGTTTATGGTTTCATGTCTCAACTTACGTCTTTAATCCATTTGAGCTTATTTTGGTGCAGTGTAAGAAAGTGGTCCAGTGTTTATTTATATGTATGTATGTATTTGATAGAGCACAAGTGGAGGGAGAGCAGAGGGAGAGGGACAAGCGGACTCTATGCTGAGTGCAGAGCCCAACGCGGGGCTTGTTCCCACAACTCTGAGATCATGACCTGAGATGAAATCAAAAGTTAGTCACTTAACCGACTGAGCCACCCAGGTGCTCCATAGTTTCATTCTTTTGCATGTAGCTGTCTAACACCAGTATTCCCCAGCACCATTTGTTGAAGAGACTGTTTTTCCCATTGCATGTTCTTGCCTCCTTTATCATAGATTAATTGGCCATATAAGCATGAGTTTATTTCTGAGCTCTCTGTTCTATTGACGTGTCTATTTTTGTGCTGGTACTATACTGTTTTGATTACTACAGCTTTGTAGTATATGTTAAAATCTGAGATTGTGATACTACTAGTTTTGTTCCTTTTTTTCAGGATTACTTTGGCTGTTGAGGGTCTTTTGTGGTTTCTTACATATTTTAGGGTTATTCTAGTTCTATGAAAAATGCTGTTTGTATTTTGATAGAGATTGTATTAAATCTGTAGATTGCTTTGGATAGTGTGGACATTTTAACAATGTTTATTCTCCCAATCCATGAGCATGGGCTATCTTTCCATTTGTTTGTATTGTCCTCAATTTCTTTCAGTAGTGTTTTGTAGTTCTCAATGTATAGTTCTTTCATCTCCTTGTTTACATTTATTCCCAGGTATTTTATTATTTTTGGTGCAATTATAAGTGAGACTGTTTTCTTATTTTCTCTTTCTGCTACTTCATTAGTAGTGTATAGAAACACAAACAATTTCTGTGTATTGATTTTATATTCTGCAACTTTACTGAATTCACTTATTCTAATGGTTTTTTGGTGGAGTTTCTAGGGTTTTTTTTATACATAGTATCATATCATCTGCAAATAGTGACAATTTCATTTCTTTCTTATTAATTTGGATGCCGTTTATTTCTTTTTCTTGTCTGATTGCTGTGGCTAGGACTTCCAGTACTATGTTGAATAGAAATGGTGAAGGTGGACATCCTTCACTTATTCCTGATTAGGAGGAAATATCTGTTTTTCACCATGGAGTATGATGTTATCTATGGGTTTTTCATATATGGCCTTTATTAGGTTGATATATGTTCCCTCTAAACCTACTTTGTTGAGGGTTTGTGTCATGAATGGATATTGTACTTTGTCAAATGCTTTTTCTGCATCTATTGAAATGATCATATAGTTTTTATCCTTTCTCTTGTTGATGTTTTGTGTTATGTTGATTGATTAATGAATATTGAATCACTCTTGCATCCCAGGAATAAATCTCACTCGATTGCAGCGAATGACTTTTTTAATGTATTGTTGTATTTGCTTTGATAGTATTTTGTTGAGGATTTTTGCATCTGTGGTCATCAGAGATATTGGCTTGTAGTTTTAATTTTCTGTAGTTGTTTGTTTTTGTTTTTTTGTGGTGGTGTCTTTATCTGTTTTTGGTATCAGGGTAATACTGGCCACATGAATTAATTTAGAAGTTTTCCTTTCTCTTTTACTTTTTTTGGAATAGTTTGAGGAAACTAGGTATCAACTTTTCTTTATTTTTAAATTTAAATTTAAGTTAATTAACATATAGTGTGGTGTTGGTTTCAGGAGTAGAATTTAGTGATTCATCACTTACATATAACACCTAGTGCTTATCCCAACAAGTGCCCTCCTTAATGCCCATCACCTACTTAGCCCATCCCCCCACCAACCTCCCCTCCAGCAACCCTCAGTTTGTTCTCTATATTTTTAAGAGTCTCTTATGAGTTGCCTTCCTCTTTGTTTTTATTTTATTTTTCCTTCCCTTCCCCTAAATTCATCTATTTTGTTTCTTAAATTCCACATAGGAGTGAAATCGTTTGTCTTTCTCTGACTTATTTCACTTAGCAAAATACACTCTAGTTCCATCCATGTTGTTGCAAACAGCAAGATTTCATTCTCTTTGATCACTGAGTAATATTCCATTGTAAATATACACCACATCTTCTTTGTCTATCCATCAGTTGATGGACATTTGGCCTTTATCCATAATTTGGCTATTGTTGATAGTGCTGCTATAAATGTTGGGGTGCATGTGCCCTTTCAAATCAGCATTTTTGTATCCTTTGAATAAATTCCTAGTATGAACTCTTCTTTAAATGTTTGGTAAAATTCACCTGTGAAGCCATCCGATCCTGGACTTTTGTTTCTTGGGAGTTTTTTGTTTGTTTGTTTATTTGTTTTTAATTATTATAGATGCCATTGCATTGCTGGCAACCAGTATGTTCAAATTTTCTTTCTTTCTGAATCAGTTTGGAGGTTTTATGTTTCTAGGAATATATACATTTCTTTTAGTTTGCCCAATTTGTTGGCATATAATTTTTCATAATCTCTTATAATCCTTTATATTTCTGTGTTATTTCTCCTCTTTCATTTCTCATTTTGTGTGTTTGAGTCTTCTTTCTCTCTGTTTCTCTCTTTTCGATGAGTCTGGCTAAAGGCTTATCAGTTTTGTTGATCTTTCTAAAGAACCTCTGGTTTCATCAATCTGTTCTATTGTTTTTTTTTCAGTTCCTATTTCATTTATTTTTTCTGTAATCTTTATTATTACTTTCTTCTACTGGTTTTGGGATTTGTTCTTTTTCTAGCTCCTTTAGGTGTCTGGTGAAGTTGTTTGTGATTTTTCTTGCTCCTTGAGGTAGGTCTGTGTTCTGTACACTTCTTTCAGAACAGCTTTTGCTGCATCCCGAAGATTTTGGGCTATTAGTTTCCATTGTCATTTGTCTCCATATATATTTTTTTTCCTCTTTGATTTCTTTGTTGAACTACTCATTGTTTAGTATCATGTTATTTAACCTCCATGTATTTGTGTTCTTTCCAGATTTTTTCTTGTTGTTGATTTCTAGTTTCATAATGCTTGGTCAGAAAAAGATTCATGGTATGACTTCAGGTTTTTTTTTTTTTTTTTTAAATGGGACTTGTTTTGTGGCCTAATATGTGACCTATCCTGGAGAATGTTCTATGTGCACTTGAATATGTATTCCGCTGTTTTTGGATGGAATGTTCTGAATATATCTGTTAGATCCATCTGGTCCAATATGTCACTCAAAGCTATTTTCCTTATTGATTTTCTGTTTGGATGATCTATCCTTTCATGTAAGTGAAATGTTAAAGTCTGTTACTATTATTGTATTGTTCTTGATTATTTACTTTATGTCTGTTAATAGTTGCTTTATGTATTTGGCTCCTCCCAAGTTGGGTGCATAAATACTTACAATTTTATACCTTTTTGTTGAATTGTTCCCTTTATGATTACATAGTGTCTTTGTCTCTTGTTACAGTCTTTGTTTTAAAGTCCATTTTGTCTGGGGTACCTGGGTGGCTCAGTTGGTTAAGTGACTGCCTTCGGCTCAGGTCATGATCCCAGGGTCCTGAGATCAAGTCCCAAGTCAGGCTTCCTGCTCAGTGGGGAGTCTGCTTCTCCCTCTCCCTCTGCCCTTCCCCCTCCTCATGCTCTCTCTCTCTCTCTTTTTTAAATATATAAAATCTTTTAAAAAAAAATAAAGTCCATTTTGTCTGATCTAAGTATTGCTCCTCGGTTTTCTTTTACTTCCATTTGCATGATAAATGCTTTTCCATCCATTCACTTTCAGTCTCTGTGTCTTTAGGTCTGAAATGAGTCCCTGATAGGCAGCATATAGATGGGTCTTATTTTCTATCCATTCTGTTGTCCTACACCTTTTGATTGGAGCCTTTAGTCCATTTACATTCAAAGTAATTATTAATAGTTATATATTTATTGTCATTTTGTTACTTGTTTTATGGTTGTTTTTGTAGTTCTTCTCTGTTCCTTCTCTTGCTCTCTCTTATGGTTTGCTGGCTTTCTTTAGTGATATACTTGGATTCCTTTCTCTTTGTTTTTTTACATATCTATTATCAGCTTTTGATTTATGGTTCCCATTAGGTTTATCTATATAGTCTTTGGCATATAGCAGTCTAAAGTAATTCGATGGTTGCTTAAGTTTGAACCCATTTTAAAGCACTAAATTTTTACTCCTCTCCCCCCAGAATGTAGGTATATGGTGTTATACTTTACACCGTGTGTGTGTGTGTGTGTGTGTGTGTGTATGTGTGTGTGTGAATCCTCGAGTGATTTTTATAGATATACTTAATTGTAGTACTTTAATGAATCCTACTTTTCTTACTCCTGCTTATAGTCATTCTTTTCCACTCAAAGAGTCCCCTTTAACATTTCTTATAAGGCTGGTTTAGTGGTGATAAATTCCTTTAACTTTTTTTTTCTTTCTGGGAAACTCTTTACCTCCTTCTGTTCTGAGTGATAGCCTTGCTGGATAGAGCATTCTTGGTTGCAGGTTTTTTCTTTCAGCACTTTGAATATATTGTTCTACACCCCTGGCCTGCAAGGTTTCTGCTCAAACATCAGCCGATAACCTTATGGTGTTTCCCTTGTATGCAGCTGTTTTCTTTTGCTGTTTTTAAAGTTCTCTATCACTACTCTTTGCCATGTTAATTACTACGAGTCTTGGTGTGGATCTGCTTGGGTTGATTTTGTTTGGGACTTCCTGTGCCTTGTGGATCTAGATTTGTGTTTCCTTCCTCAGATTCAGGAAGTTTTCAGCTATTATTTCTTTAAATATATATATATTTCTTCCCCCTTTGCTCTCTCTTTTCCTTCTGGGATCCCTGCAATGTTGTTATGCTTGATCATGTCATTGATTTCCCTTAATCTATTTTAATTTATTGTTATTTTTTTTTCTTTCTCCTGTTCAGCTAGGTTGCTTTCCACTACTCTGTCCTCCAGGTCACTGATCCATTCTCCTTACTGTATTGTATTTTAAATTTTAGTTATTGAGTTATGCATCTCTGACTGGTTCCTTTTTATGTTTTCTGTCTTTTGGTTGAGGGTCTCACTGAGATCCTCCAGTCTTTTCTCCAGTCCATTTAATATTTTTATTACCATTACTTTAAATTTTCTAACAGGCATATTACTTTTCTATGTTTTGTTTAGCTGTCTTGCTGCTAAGAACACCAAACTTGAGGGTGTTCTCCCAGTGTCGTCCCATGAGAAGCTTTCATTGTTGGGCAAGGACTATAGTCAGACCGGATATCTACCCCCAATCCACTGCTAGGGCTATAGTCAGACTAGCGTGTGTGGTTATCTTTCCCTTTCCCCAGGGAATGAGTCAGTTTTCAACAGTGTTGGCCTCTGTCGGGTCTACTTGTACACTGCCAGGCTTGTGGCACTGCTTTGAATGGACTCCTGCCAAGGACATTTTTGGGGGACAGGTCTGTGGGAGAATAGAGGGGTGGAGTGCACTGCCAGCAAGGTCTGTGCTGGTCTGCTGTGGGAAGGTGCATGAAAACTCCTGCCTATTCCAGGGTGGAGGGAGAGCATCGGCAGGAGAATGCAGGTTGGGGTGCACTGTTATCAAACTAGGCAGAGGGTGTTTTCTCTGTGCTGGTTCCTACAGGTGTCTGTGTATCTAGATGCGGTGGGGGGGACAGGAGAGGAAAATGGTGTCCACCAGCTCTTTTGTTCTTGGAGAATCTTACAAAGATCCCTGTCCCCTCCAGCACCTGCTCTGAGATTAGTAAATAAATCTCCTTTCCATATACCCCAGGTTTTTTTCGAACTGCTGTTTCTTTGCTGTATTTCAGTGGGACTTTTTGTTGTGCTATCTCTTTAAGTGTGGGGACTTGGTTTCCTATTTTCTTCCAGCTCTCCCAGAGCTGAGCTTGCTGATTTTTAAAGTTCAAGGTGTTAAGCTGTACTGATTATAAGAACTTGTGAAATTAGGCCTCTGTGGTTTTCAAAGCCCAATGTTATGGGGATTTATCTTCCCAGTGTGGCTCCCCCATGCCTGGGGTGCCTGGTGTGCAGTGGGCTCCTCTCCTCTCTCTGTGCCTCCCTCCTTCCCATAGACAGTCCTGTGAGTCAGTTTGGTTCCTGACCATGTCTTCGCCCTTGCTACCTTCTTCAGTGTGGCCTCTTCTTTTACATTTAGCTGTGGAGAGTCTATTCTGCCGGTCGTTGGGTCATTTTCTAGGTTATTTACAGTTATGTGTGTGTTATCTATGTGTACCTGTGGGACAAGGTGAGCCTAGGATCCTCCTCTTCTGCCATCTTCCCTGAAAGTAGGAATTTTTTTAAAAGATATAATTGACAAACATTTAGCTAGACTAAGAAAAAGAGTAGATGCAAGTAAAATCAGAAACAAAAGAAGAAATATTACAACTGATGCTACAGTGAAGGGGTTGGGGGGAGGATCATAAAAGACCACTATGAGCAGTCATACACCAGCAATTGGATAACCTTGAAGAAATGGATAACTATTTAGGAACATATAACCTACTAAGACTGAATCAATGAGAAAAAGAAAATCTGAACAGAACAAAAAAATAGTAAGGAGATTAAAGCAGTATTCAAAAACCCAATGAAGAAAACATCAGAACCAGGTGGCTTCACTGATGAATTCTGCCAAACATTTAAGGAAGATTAATAGTAGGAGATTATTGAAGACTTTTGGAACTTTCAAAAAAAATTACAAAGGAGGGACCACTTTCCAATTCATTTAATGAGGTCGGTACTATACTGACACCAAAACCAAAGACACTGCAAGCAAAGAAGCAAAGGTCAGTATCCCTGATGAGTATAGGTGCAAAAATCCTCAACAAAATACTAGCAACCAACTTTAATCATGCATTGAAAAGATCATACACAATGACCATGTGAGATTTATCCCTGCAATGCAAGGGTGGTTCTGCATACACAAATTAATGTGATATACTGCGTTAACAGAATGAAAAATATCACATGATCATCTGAATTGATGAAGAAAAGCATTTGACAAGATCTAACACTTTTTCATGATAAAAATATTCAAAATACTAAAAATAGAAAGAAACTACCTCAACATAATAAAGGCCATATATGAAAAACACACAGCTAACATCATACTGGATGATGAAAGACTGAATGTGTTTTCTCTAAAATCAGAACCAAGGCAAGCATGCCCACTCTCACCACTTTTAAGCAACACAGTACTATAAGTCCTAGCCAGAGCAATTAAGCAAGAAAAAGAAATAAAAGGCGTCCAAATTGGAAAGGAAGAAGTAAAATCATCTGCATTTGCAGGTGACGTGATCTTATATATAGAAAACTCTAAAAACTCCACAAAAAGTTGTTAGAATCAATAAATTCAAAATTTCAGCATAAAAAAATGCAGCATACATAACATACAAAAATCAGATGCATTTATGTACACTAATAATGAACTATCCAAAAAGAAAATTGGATAAGCAATCTCATTTAAAATAATATCCAAAAGAATAAAACAGGAATGAACTTAGCTAAGGAGGTGAAGACTTGTACATTGAAGACTATAGAACATTGGTGAAAGAAATTAAAGAAGATACAAATAAATGAAGACATCTTGTGTTCATAGAATACTTAATGTTATTAAAATGTCCACTATACCCAAAGTCATCTACAGATTCAGCGCAATACTGATCAAAACCTTACTGACATTTTTTACAGTAATAGAAAAAGAAATAATTCTAATATTCATGTGGAACCAAAAAGGATCCTGAATAGCCAAAACAGTCTTGAGAAAGAAACACAAAGCTGGAGGTAACACACTTCCTTAGTTCAAAAAATATTACAAAGCTATAGTAATTAAAAGAGTATGGTAGTGGCCTAAGGACAGTGGAACAGAATAGAGTGCCTAGAAATAAACCCATGCAAAAATAGTCAACTGATCTTTGACTAAGGTGCAAAGAATACACAATGGAGAAATGATAGTCTTTTCAACAAATGGTGTGGGGAGAGCTAGATAGTCATATGCAAAAGAATGACGTTGAACCCTTGTTATATACCACATAGAAAAATCAACTCAAAATGGATTAAAGACTTAAATATAAGACCTAAAATTGTAAAACTCCTAGAAGAAAACTTGGGGGTAAATCTTCATGACAGTGGACCTGGCTATGACACCAAAAGCACAAACAACAAAAGAAAAGTTAGATAAGTGGGTCTAAATGAGACTTAGGAGTTTCTGAACAGCAAAGGAATTAACAGAAAAGGTACATTATGGAATGAAAGAAAATATTAGCACACCATATATCTAATAAGGGGTTAATATTCAAAATACATGAAGAGGGGCGCCTGGGTGGCACAGCGGTTAAGCGTCTGCCTTCGGCTCAGGGCGTGATCCCGGCGTTATGGGATCGAGCCCCACATCAGGCTCCTCCGCTATGAGCCTGCTTCTTCCTCTCCCACTCCCCCTGCTTGTGTTCTGTCTCTCTCTGGCTGTCTCTATCTCTGTCGAATAAATAAAATCTTTAAAAAAAAAATACATGAAGAACTACAACTCAGTAACAAAAAAACCAAATAACCCAATTTAAAAATAGCAAAGGACTTGAATAGACATTTTTCCAAAGAAGACATACAGTTGACCAACAGGTATGTGAAAAGATGCTCAACATCACTCATCATCAGGGAAATGCAAATGAAACCCACAATGAGTCATTCACAATGACGAATGAATCACACCTGTTAGGGAAGGCTATTATTAAAAACCAAAGGAAAAAAATAACCACCAAAAGATACCAAGTGTTGGCAAAGATGTAGAGAAATAATTAAAACTCTGTACACTGTTGGTGGGAATTTAATACAGTGCAACTGCTCTGGAAAACAGTATAGAATTTCCTCTGAAAATTAAAAATGGAACTACCATATGATCCAGCAATTCTACTTCTGGATTTATGTGCAAAAGAATTCAAAGCAAAATCTTGGAAGAGATATTTACACACCCATGTATATTCACAATAGCCAATATGTAGACACAGCCTAAATGTTTATCAATGATATATGAATAGAGAAAATATGATGTATATATACACAATAGAATATAATTCAGCCTTAAAAAAGAAGGAAATATTGTTACATATGATAACATGGATAAATCTTGAGGATATTATGCTAAGTGAAATTAACCAGTTATAGAAGGACAAATATGGCATGATACCACTTCTATGAGGTATATAGAATAGTCAAACTCAGAGAAGTAGAAAGGGGAATGGTGGTTTCCAGGGACAGGAGGAAGGGGAAATGGAGAGTTGCAATTTAACGGGTATAAAGCTTCAGTGATGTAAGAGGAGTAAGTTCTAGAGGTCTGCTGTACTACATTGTACCTATGGTTAACAATATCATACAACTAAAAATGTGTTAAGGGGGTAGACCTCATGTTAAATGTCCTTACCAAAATTTAAAACAAGAAGAGACTGACTATAAGGTATTGAACAAGGCTCAATACATTGTTTAGGTAGTTTTTATTTTTGTTTAGAGTTTTGTTTGGTAGTTTACCATGATGGTAAGCATTCTGTGCGACCATCCTTGTCTCTCATGAGATTCTTCTTGGAGTTCGGCTAGATTTATGCCAATATACAATGAGATTCTGACTGTGTTAATGTTTGAGAGGCATGCAAAATGCCTAAGCTGACAATGTCTTCCTCAATGCTTTGAAGCAATGTTTATCATCCCTTTGAGCTAAGGATATCATCCTTATTCGGGTCAAGTTGTTTCCAGATCGTCATTGATACATTGATACCTAGCATCGTTTAAATAATCTCATCAGCTAACTAAGAGCAGGTGCATTTTAATATATTTTGGAGGATTAGAGTTGGATCCAAGAGAGGTAACATAGCAACGCTAAGAGATTTGGCATGAGGAAGAAAGGGAAGGGGTCAAGTTTTCAGGAAAGACAAGACTGCAGTAGAACTACCAACATCTAGTGTTCCATCTGTGCTTGGGGGCAGCCCTTCCTGTGCTCACGATTCAGCATGACTGACCACTCTTAAAGAGAAAAGGCCAAGGTCATGACCCAAAGCTCTTATTTCTTTTCTTTTCTTTTTTTTTCCCTTTCCCTTATCTTTCCCTTTCCTTTCCTTTTCTGAAACAGCTAGCTGTGATGTGTAAATACTGCACCTGTCACAGTGACCTCATTACTGGGCCATCCTCTAAGCAATTGGTGACTGTTGCTAATTACTCTGATGAATGTAGCTTGTGGGAAACTGAATATTCCAGTGTAAGATAGGAAACCAAATGCCCTTATCTGTACAGTGAGGGTATCAGGCCACCTGGTCAATATGATTGCTTTGATTAAAAGTCTCTATTTGTTGGGGCGCCTGGGTGGCACAGCGGTTAAGCGTCTGCCTTTGGCTCAGGGCGTGATCCTGGCGTTATGGGATCGAGCCCCACATCAGGCTCCTCCTCTATGAGCCTGCTTCTTCCTCTCCCACTCCCCCTGCTTGTGTTCCCTCTCTCGCTGGCTGTCTCTATCTCAGTCGAATAAATAAATAAAATCTTTAAAAAAAAAAAAAAGTCTCTATTTGTTAAGCATTTGTATGCGTGTAAATACTTTCACTTTTTCCTCTGATCTCTGAGGAAGTGCATTGAGTTTGAATTTGTCACAACTTCCCAGGAGTGACTCTCAGTTGAAATGTCACTGACAGCTTGTGGTTTGGACTTTTTTTAACTCCAGGCAGAAACAGCCAGAAGCCCTTGAACAAGTGCAAGAAGATGCTGTCAACCAGGAAGCTGTCATTAGGAAGAAGGTCCAAGGAACCAGCCAATGGCTGAAGGACAGAGAGGAGCAGGTAGGGTAGCCTGCGACTACTTTATATTCGAGGGGACGTTTCCTCAGATGTCCTTGAAACCATGAAGTAAAAAACGGAGGAGGAACAGAAAACAAACAAAAAAAAAAACCCAAACCAAAGAGGAACTGCGAAGTTCAGCCCCTGGCGACCAGCAGTGAGCGGAGGAAGTACAGGGGGAGTTGTAAAAGAGGCGGTGTCAACAGCCTACTGATGAAAGAGGCATCTTTGCAGAAAGAGGCAACTTGACATATCAGGACTTTTACCGCTGTAGAAATAGCTCAGGCATACGAAGCCCATGCAAACACAGAACTACAGAAGTTCAGTAGAGCTTATCACTTCCCTGAGAAGAAAAGCACATTTTCAGTTTCGTGTGCATAATAACAGTGAGCGCTCAGTTGCTTTCTTTCCTGGCCACCCTGCTAATATCCAGTATTAACCATATGTGTCCAGGTTGAGGATCTAGATCCGGCAGGCCACTCAGCCGGTGACAAAGCGAAGTCTTTGCTGCATGAATTAGAGGAAGCAATCTCGGAACAACGGAATCTCTGGACTATAAATACTGAGTTAGTGAACACTTGCCAGACGCTTGAGCAGAAGACGAGAAAATTGAAAAGTGAGTAGCAAATGTCTGTTATGTCCCAATTCAGTCCACTCTGAGGTGGGGCAAAAGGACTACAAGCCATTTTTGTAGATGACAGCTGCTGCGTTATTACCCACATTTATGACAATAAAATGGTTCCAGAAGGCAGTACCGTGGGCTTCCAGAGAGGCTTGCCTAGTGTCCAAGTAGGCTGATTTAACGACTAACTTTCCCTTTCAGTTTTTTTTTTTATGAGCTGAATTTGTCCACGACTGTTATTTCTTTAAAAATTAAAGTTCTCAGTATCTGTAAAAGTAAACAAGGGGAAAAAAATCTTGTGTGCATGGGGTATTTGAACTTGCAAATGGCTTACATATTCTACCCTGATTTTATTAGCTAGCTTGGACCCATTATATGGTAGGAAAGGACCTGCCTATAGTCTTTTAAGTAGTAATTTTAGGGTTGGGCAAAATATTTATGAATTCATGTATCAAAATATTAAATATGTGAAAATCCTTTTTTAAATTTTAATGTGCTCTTTACATATATATTTTGCTTTAAAAAATTAGAATATTTGTCATTTTTCTGCATTACCTGAAAGTAAGTGTTTACTAAGGATTTAAGTGAAAAGACAATTGTCAAATGACAGATGTCAGATTATTCAGAAGTGAATTTTATTCTAGAAACTTAATTTGGTAAAAATAATGCTTGCTTATTTGACCATTTATCAGGTGATTGCTTTTGTTTGGCTTCCTTCTTGTTTTAGCTGTTAGATGCTCATTTTAGACAAAATTATTGGTTTGGGTAACAAACAAATGAATTATCAGCTTAAGCTAAGCTAGAGAAGGAGATTCTGAGACTTGGGTTTGTTTTGGATTTATTGTAGCCTTTCTACTGCTATCTGAGAACGCTGTTTAAAAGTTTAAAGGACTTGCCGAGTTCTAACATAACAGTAATTATTCAATATTTTATTATTATTATTTTTAAACCTTGCAGAACTTGCTAGTTTTCAATAATTTTAAGTATCCATTTGCTTTACTCCTTCAGACAGTGTAAGGCTTTAAATTACATAATCTATATGTTATTTTATGATGGCTTAGAGGGCATTGGAAAAGATTCCCTTGTGTTTAGAAGTGTTCAGGTTGAGACATGAATAAGAAGGCATTCCAAATTTGGTTTATGGTATGTTTGCTTTAGACACTGTACTTAGAGGACTAATCTTTTGGCTCAGTTATATTTATCTTTAAGTCAACCTTATACCCCATAGTTTTATAAAACTAAGAACTTATCTCCCCCCCATCCCCCTACTTTGATTTCTTTTTAGTACCTTCTTGGAAGAGTCAACTTGTGTAACTTATCCCAAAATATACATTCTTGATATTATGAGCTTGCTATTGCCTTCCCACTTCATTGGTCCAAATATTATTAAAAATAGAAGATGAAAGGTACTCGGGGTTGCATGCATTTTTTCCCCCCTGGCTGAAAAGTAGAGTGGATGCCTCCTTTCTGTCTTGAGTTGCTCACAACCTGCCTGGCTTTTTGAATTATTTTACTTGTTTGTATCTTTTGCTGCCCGTAAAAGGCATATGTATCTAGATTTTGCTCTGAAGACCATTTGCTTATGAGGAATTTTCTAACAGTGCCCTTAAAAATCAACCTTTGCTACAAGAGGGAAATTTAGGTGGCACACATTTTTGAAATGTTCTGTGGAGCAGATTTTCCAGATAGACTGTGAATAAATGTCAGTGAGGTAGGACAGTTATCACATAAACACATCCTGGCACATTCCCCATCACCACTGTCACCACATGCTGTTTGAATTCTGAGTCAGACATTTGAATTCTGAGTCAGAAAACAAAAATATTCAACGCCATTTAGTTCTTCTGAAACTTTCTGGTTTGCTTAATACATGTATTAAGTGTTTAAGGCAATGGCTTTTGGTCAAGTCTGAGAATGGGTCCTTAGCAAATTGGGTGGGGATTCAGTGATTGTGTCCAAATGTTCAGGTCAGTGACAGGGTTCATAAATTGGAACTAGGAAGTTGTTTATGACATTTGATTAGAAATCCTGAACTTAATATTGAAGAAGAAATACTGCTCAAGTTTTCAGTGGCCACCAGGACTGGACTGATGTGTGAGGTTATAAGTGTACATGCCAGCCTCCGTGACATGTGCGCCATTAGAACTGCTAAGTTTCTTGAATGGTTACTTACATATTTTCTTTCTTCTGCTTCTTACCTACGTATGTATCTAAGTATCTTGTTAACAAAGGCAATACTAGGTGTCTAAATGGATGTTTGTTTTGAAAAGGAAACAAAAAGGCTTCTCGTTAGATCTAGGGTATTTACCCAACATATTAGAGTGGATCTAATGAAACAGAGACCACTTGATCTAATACAGAGTCTATCACCTCTTTACTGTTCATTCTCTTCTTGCCCCTCTCTAACATGAAATCTTCACTGAGACCCTGATTTAATCAACAATGAGGGAACTGATTACCTTTAGAAACTATAAATATTGCCTTGACAAGAGAGCCTGAGCCTCTCTGGTATATCATAATTCCTTATTTGAGCATAGTATAAACTTTAGAGAAGGCTTTCACCTAGATGAGCTCACCGGAAATTGCCTTCTAACTTGCTGTCCTGAGCGTGGAGGGCACGGGGTATGGGACAAAGAGCCTTAGGCTTTGAGGATGGATGCAAGATGAGAGCCCCGTGTCTTGAGCAGTCAGTCCGCAAGAGGGAAATGAGACAAGAAAGGGGGGTTGAGGTGACTGAGACACTTAAAAATAGGTGTTGGGTTGAGGACCAAGGGAAAAACCCCAAGTCAGCTAGAGCTTGCTCAGCAGCTCTGATGGGATGGGGGCCTAAGTTTTCTCAAATATAGGATGCCGAAATGGATGAAATAATCTAGGAGGCAGTATAGCGTAATGATTAAGAGCGTGGTATTTGACCTTAAACAAACCTATGTTCTGATTCTAAGTCAGAAGCGAAACTGGCTGAAGTTAGGCAAATCTCTTTACCTCTCTGAGTCTCAGTATCCCCTTCCAGAAAATGCAGTCGTTCGTTTATAAATAACAAATGCAAAACAATAGCTGGTGCTTGGTCACACTTGGGAGAGTCTGTTCTGCTAGAGCACGTTTCTGCCGCGTGCGTCACCTCATTCACCATCAGCCAATGGGTAATGACGGGAGAGTCACACGGAAGCTATACCGTTTCATTCATGATTTTCCTAGGAATAGGATCTGACTTGGTAGGAATAGAACTATAACCTTGAGCGGGGAAGGCGAAAGTGTTGGGCTTGGCTGCTGGCAGGCAGCAGGAGCCCTTTTAGCTTTAAGAAAATTAAAAACAAGCGTCTGCACCTGGGCCTCCTCCCCCAGAGAAGTGCCGCCCAGCCTTGCGGAGCTCTGGCTTGTGGCAGACTGTACTCCCTCCTGCGTTCCCTTTAGCAGTCCCCCTGCCTGAGTTCCACTTCCATCTGCATTTTCTTAGCATCCCACCAGCACTGTGCCATTTAAATGTCACCAGCATCTCCACGCTTTTGTTATTGTGCATTTCTATTCTCCTGTGAAGTAGCCTTTGGTCATTTTAAGATGCACGTCTCGGTGATCCAAGTTCTCTTCCTAGGCACTAATAATTTGTAATTTTGTTAGTGCTCCGGTTACAATGTTGCATATACATTTTTAGTGGTCTCTTCCTGTGCTTATCTCACAAACTCTGTTATTTTTGTTCTTGTAATTTTTACATTCTTTTTTAAATTAATGCATAATTAACATATCATGAAACGTTCAGATCTTAAGTGTATTGTTTTGTTTTTTTTTTTAAAGATTTTATGTATTTATTTGACAGAGCAAAAGCAGCGGGAGAGGGAGAATCAGGCTCCCCACTGAGCAGGGAGTATGATCCCAGGACCAAAGGCAGACATTTAACTGACTGAGCCACCCAGGCGCCCCCCTAAGTGTCTTGTTTAACCAGTTTGCCAAATGCATACTGAAGAACAGAACTGTAACACCAGAAAGTTCCCTTGTGCTACTTTCCAGTCACTGCCCCTCCCCCACCTCCACCACTATAAGGATCAACCTCTGATCTGATTTTTATCACCGATGGGTTAGTTTAGCTTCTAGAATTGAGATATAAAATACGTACTTTTTGTGTGTTTGTCTTCTTTCCCTCGACATAATATTTATCTTAATATGTCGTGTTTATTAGTGGTATGCCTTTTTCATGATTGAGTCATAGTTCTTTGTATGAACAGTTCCATAATTTGGCTATCTTTTCTCCTATTATTGGAAACCTAAATTATTTGCAGTTCGGGGTTGTTATGGAGCAAGGTGCTATGAACATCTGTGTATGGGTCTTTGTGTGGACATATGGTTTTCCTTAACCTAGGGTAGAGATCTGTGAGCAGAGCTGTTAGGTAGTAGTGTAGCTGTAACTAACTATTTAAGAAACTGCCAGTTTCCCATAGGGTCAATAACATTTTACACTCCCACCGGCAGTATGTGGGAGTTCCAGTTTCTCTACAGCATCAGTGCTTGGTGGTGTCAGTCTTTTCCATTTTTGTCACTCTTCTGGGTATCTTGTGATTTTCATTTGTTGTGCTGATTGGCTATTGTATATCTTCTTTGTGAAATATCTAAGTCTTTTGCCCATTTTCAAATTAGGACATTTGTCCTTTTGTTATTGGGTTGTAGGATTTCTTTACATATTTTGGATACAAGTCCTTTGACAGAATATGTGTTGTGAATTATTTTCTCCTGCTCTGTGGTTTTCAATGACACTTGATTTTTTTTAATACACAGTTTTATAGAACATGAGATAACACGTATATTGTGTTATAAAAGTCCATACTCCGTAAATGTCAACCATCATGGATAGCTAGCATTATTATCGCTCTAATACTATAGTTTTAATTATCAACAGCCAATTGATTGCAGGGCCTTTGCCTGAAAGTCTCCTTGCACAGTCATTTGGAAAGTTGTTTTATCTCAGCTTCCTTCCAAGGCAATGTATCCGACACCTGGTCCCACCCTGTATCACAGATGGCAACAGCAGGGGGTCCAGTGGCCATTGTTTCATTTGCTTCTATATAAAATCTAAATGTCCTAGAGACATGGCAGGTCCAACTCCAAACACATAAAAAAGAATGCAAAGGTGAATGCAAATTAGGGTCATAAGGCAACGTGTTTTGCCTCATGGAGCATATGGAAATAGTTGCTGCATGTTGCACAAAACATCTGTTGAAATAAACTTCATGATTTAAATGTTTTGAGATGGACTGTTCCTAAAACTCAAGATTGCCTGGTGGGAAAGCAGATGGGCAATTTAGATAGTCTTATACTGACTCGTTATTTCTTCTGAAACACAGGCTTATTCGGAAATCCAAAGACAGTGTTTTAGAGATAGACAACCTTCACAAATATAATGTTGGCCACTTCCAAAAGGTTTGGTTGCTGTTGCGTAGATGTAGGTCGGGAGAAGGATTTATTTAATACAGTTAAAAGAATTTTCTAAAATTGAATCTTTACTAGAGGTTTAAGTATTAAAAATTAAATAATTACTTAAATATATTAGAAAATTTTTAAAAAGTATTTTCCTTCTAGCAAGCCTAGTAATACGATGCCAAGCTTAGTTGTGAAAGAAGTTATTCTTACAAAAAAAATTCTTACAAAATAGAATTTTAGGGGCGCCTGGGTGGCACAGCGGTTGGGCGTCTGCCTTCGGCTCAGGGCATGATCCCGGCGTTGTGGGATCGAGCCCCACGTCAGGCTCCTCCGCTAAGAGCCTGCTTCTTCCTCTCCCACTCCCCCTGCTTGTGTTCCCTCTCTATCTCTGTCAAATAAAATAAAATAAAAAAATCTTTAAAAAAAAATAGAATTTTACATGGGTAATTTTCGATATAATTGAAGCTTTTCAAGCCTTTTTTCTTAGAAAAAAAGTTTTTTGTTAGATTATGTACCTCCTGCATATAATAGTATTATATTAATGGCTAAGCATTTCTTCAGGCTATTGAGATGTAACTGTTGTGCTGATTTGTATGTATTTTGGGCACCAGAGTATTTGCTGTTAATTTTCCTTGTTGTTAGTGATTAAAAAAAAAAAAAAAGTGGCAGCTATTAATATGTCTCCATCTAGCAGAGCTTCCTACCCTCATGTAATTTTTGTTTTTAATCATCTGTGGGCTGAGAAAGCAGTCAGAGCTTGTGAGAATTATGTATAAAATCAGAGCCTACTGCATGAGTGGAAGTGTGAGGAATTGCCACAGGAATAAAGGTCATGAATATCAACATCTATTTTGGTTCAGAAGATTTGGGCCTATTTTCTGGTTCTTGTGTATATTTTAATGAGTGTGGATTGTCAGAGAAGTAATATGTTACTTTGTAACTCAGAGTTAAAAAAGGTATTTTTTTCCCCTCATTTCTGTTACTCCAGAGATGAGAAGTTGGAAGTTACTGGGAGGCAGGTTTCAGTTAAGTAGAAAGACAAACATTTTTAATTTTGTGAAAAAGTAGACTGAATTGAGCATTATCCTGTGAGTCTGATCCCAGCTCCACGAACAACCAGTCATCATTGAAATCCCCTGGACCTCAGTGTTCTCCTCATCTCAGACCTACCCATAGGATTCTGGGGTCACGGGGCTCCGGTTCTGGGGCTGCCATCACTCACTCACAGCTCATGCGGAGGCTTCCGGGAGAGAGGATGTCCACATTCTAGGCAGTTGGACTGAATGACCTCTGAGGTGTACTCCGATGTTAAGGTGCAGTCGTTCTGTGGCTCCCTTCTAGAGGACATCACTTGCACCTGTCAAGGTGAATGTGAAATGCCCAGGGGTGATCATGGTTTAGCCGCTCTAGCCTTTGTTCTGCTTCTCCATTTCCACAAGACAGGAGTTGAGAATGCCGTTCTTAGAAGTCCCAGCTTTTTCTCTCCTTTCCTCAGACCCCACATTGAAAGCTGTTGAAAGTTTATGAAGGGAACTAAGGGAAAAGGGGATGACAAATGTCCTGTTAAGCTGGTGACGAATTCTCTTTACAGAGACCACTGAGTCACTGAGAAAGAAGTTGATTAAAGGACGCCTCCAAGGCTTGCTCTTTCAGGTAAAAAACAAAAACCCTGGGATATGTGTTTACTGTGGGGAAGAGGTCCAATTTGTGTAATGTTTTGAAGCCAATTTATAATAGATAATGATATGGATTGTAAAATTAAATAACCAACTTAGAAGAAAACGCTCTGGTGGACTTTGTTCTCTTCTGCACCAAAAGCATTTAGCAAAACAAGAGGGGGGGAACTCACATTAGTGAATGGCTCCTAGTAACATCTTTCAAAGAGGAAGCCTTTTAGAATTTACTGTATCTATTAGCAAAGGGCCAGGGTTTTAGTCTTAGGCACCTCCTTTCTCATACTCTTGAATGCATACTGTTGGATGGGCTGGAATGCTTCCTGTCTCTTTTTTCTCCTATTTGTTTTTTTGTTTGTGTGTTTTTTTAAAGATTTTATTTATTTATTAGAGAAAGAGAGCACTCACAAGCATAGGGAGTGGCAGAGGGAGGGGAAGAAGCAGACACCCCGCTGAGCACGGAGGCTGACTCAGGACTCCCGGGATCATGACCTGAGCCAAGGCAGACACAACCAACTGAGCCATCCAGGAGACCCTCCTATTTGAATTAAACTTTTAACTCCTTCCTGTCTGGATATCTCAATATATCCGTGGTAGAGTTCAGTGTATTTCTTTCCCTTATGATACTTGGTGAATTTCTCCTTTTTGTTCATAAATGAGGAACATAAGGAACAGTAAGGGTGGCACTGGGGGAAGGGACTAGAGAAGGAAAGAAAGAAGGGTAATGTCTGCATGTATCTGTTTCCAGGGCATAATGCAGGCACATCTGTTTAAGTAGAAAAAAAATTATTCGTGTGGGAGATTAAAGCCAGGCAGAGTGCCTAAAAAGCCCCCTGCAATAAATTAAAGTGGAAAAAACTCCACATCTAAATATGCTTTAATCTTATCAGGAGCACCAATACAATTTTCTATTGTAATATAATTGTGATAGGTATGTATCTACCTCTCAGACTAAGGCCACAATTTGATTGTTATGATATTTTCTCAGGCACCATTTTCACTACACCGACATGTCTCCCTCAACCTTTTTTGGCCTCTGCCTAAAGATTTCAATGACAAAGCTGTTGCATTTCCTGTCCATGAGAACAAGTAAGGGGGAAAACGCAATGAAAGCTTTATAATTACAAGCCTATTCCCTTAAGGTTGCACACTTGACAGAACTGACCAATATTACTCTCCTCAGGTCGCATCATATCTTCTCTTAAGTGTAATATATTTTGTGTCTTTGACTCTGTCATCATTCTGCCTTTGAATATGCTCCACCATTTTCTCCATGACAGAGCTGTTTAGATGAGGAATTTCCTCACTGTGATCCCTTGTCCTGCACAGATGGAATTCAACAACCATTTCAAGAACAACTGGTAAGTTTAAGCTTTTCGAAGCAATTTAAGTGCCAGTTGTGAATCACTACTATGTCAAAAGAGAACGTCAAGTCCTGTATGTATTAGTAGTCTTAGAACCCTAAGCCAGACCACTTTTGAGAGATTATTAGATGAAGCAATGGATACCTACTCTCTTTTTTTTTTAACTTTTTCTTTTTTCTTTTCTTTCTTTCTTTCTTTCTTCCTTTCCTTTCCTTTCCTTTCCTTTCCTTTCCTTTCCTTTCCTTTCCTTTCCTTTCCTTTCCTTTCCTTTCAGCAAGCAGGGGATGAGGGGCAGAGTGGGAGAGAGAATCCTAAGCAGATTCCATGCCCAACACAGGGCTCGATTTCATGACGCTTAGATCATGACCTGAGTTGAAATCAAGAGTTGGACATTTAACCAACTGACCCACCCAGGCGTCCCTACCTGTTCTTTTTCTTTGTCACACACGACCATACAATTCTGGTAGACCCTATGATATGGCAATATGTTAAGTTATTTGACTGTGGTATCATGAAGAAGTATTGTATAACTAAGTTTGACCCTCATCCATACCTTTTTCCTCAAGGCTTTTGTTTATATGACAATGTCGATTATTGGGAATTGATACAGTTCTGTTAAATTATTGAACAGTGATTTTTAATGAGACTTATACTTTGCCCATAGGGTATAGCTTTTGATCAAAATGTTGAAAGCTTTATTACTTGGAATCATTAATTTTCTTCTTGACCTCTCTCACAGGGTTGAGAGCAGTGATATTCTTTCTGCCTTTGGAGGTGAAGAGAATAGGTAGTGAGGTATGTTCTGTTACACCCCTTTAGACAGCTAATCCTATTTGATTTTCTGTTCAGAGGCAGTGTTGTCATAAACAATATAGTGGTCAAGAAGCAAGGATACATCAGACGCTCCTGACCTTCCAACATACGTGCCGGTACACACCTCTGCTGGGTAAGCATGGATAGCCCCCCTCTGACACCCTATCAGGTGTGACTGAGGGTAAGGTTCTTTTGGAAGGGGAAACTAATTAATCAAAATTGTTGAATACTTGGATATTTATCCCTGAATTCTGTTGGTGAACTTACATTTGAGCACCTGCTCTGTGCAAGGCACCATATTATGTATAACAGAGAATAAATCCTAGAATAGCTCACAGATTATCAAGGAGGTTAGAATGAGCTCAGGGAAGGCCAAGAAGGCTCCATAGGAGAAATGAGAGTTGAACCAGGCCTTGAAAGATGGGTTGCATTTGGAGAAGCAACAAGCATGGAAAAAGTATTCTAACTGGGGAGGACAAAATTAAACAGGAGAATGCAAAAGACTCAAGTGTTTGAAGAAGCATCAAAGCGGGACAGCTCATTTTGGAAACAAGAGGAGTTCGGTTGTGATACAGTAGAATTTAAGTTGGGACAGGTTTTGGGTCAGATTGAGGGCTGTTATTCAGTGCCAGAGCTAAGGAGAACGAGCTTTATCTTAGGAAATGCTCATGGTAGTGACATCTCTCATCACAACCCAGATGTAGTTGAAAGCAAAAGTTAATGGCTGGTTCTGAAATGACAAAAGACATGGGATGGTTATCAAAATAAAGTTAAGAAATAAATAGCAAGTAGACTGATCTGTGGATCATTTCAACTAGAGAAGGGAAAACTGCTACTAGTGGAATGGCCGTTTTGTATCAATCAATAGCTGAGTGCTTTGTGGAGATGCTTTTACTCGCACCAACCCAGTAATAATAACACAGCCACAGCCTGACGGTGCCTGCAGATGCCTGGTATGTGCCGGGCACAGTTCTCTGCTCCTAACATCACTATTCCCTCATTTAATCCTCACCACATCCGTGCCAGGTAGATGCTAATGTAATTTCCATTTTAAAAATAAGGAAGACAAGGAAACAGAGGAATACCGAGTTAGTAATTTGCCTAAGGTCATGTGTCACTTCATATGTAAGTAAACTGAGGCTCAGAGTGATTTAATTATGTATCCTGGGGCAGAGCCAGGACTTGAACCAAAAATTTCCGATTGACTCCAGAGCCTGTTTTTTTCTGTTAAACTCTGCTGCTTCCTATACTCAGAAAAGCACATAACAAGATGGTTTCCTCCCAAACACGCGGTCTGTTACCCTATTGCCTTTGTCTCTTTAACGGGTCCCCATCACAACGTCTAACCGTTTTCTGTGTAACAGTTGGTAAAGCCGGTTCTGTCAAGGGCCGGACAGTAAATGCTATGGGCTCTGCAGGCGGTAGGGTTCCTGCAGCGGCTGCTCAGCTTTGTGGTTGCCACACCAGCAGCCATGACAGTGTGAATGGGTGTGTCTGTGTCACAGTAAAACTTTATTAATCGCAACAGGCAGCTGGCTGTATTTTACCCTCTGGCTGCAGATTGTTGACCCCTCTAGTGGCTTTTAGGCAAGGATTTTCTGCCCCTCCCCACTCTGCTTAAAAAAAAAAAATGGCATTTTCACTTCATATAACTAAGCATCAAGGAGGGGGAGGGTTAATAGAATTGAATTGACTTCTGCTTTTTCAGAAATGGCCCAACATCTCAGGAGGGAAAGAATTTATATATATATTATATATGTATATATATTATATATGTTTATATATTATATATGTATATATTATATATGTATATATTATATATATTACATATGTATATGTATTATATATTGTATAATATAGATTTGTTATATTTTTATTATATATAGATATATATTATATACATTTATTATATGTATAATAAATAAATGTATATTTATGATATGGCTTATATCAGAAATAAATTTCTGGTTTTATTCTCTTCTGTTCTGCAGATGCCCTGCATCTAGAGAGTCTCACAGCAATTCCAAGACTGGAATTGACACCTTCCTCACGTGTAGCCAAACGAATCCCAGTTTCATGTGAAAGGCCCAACTATGGAGAAGTAGAGAATGGCGCTTTGGATGTGACTAGAAGACGCAAGTAAGTTAAAAGAGCAAAATATACCTACCCTGCTCTTCACGGGTGGACTATTCCTTTTGCCTGAACTTCTAATCAGTTAGCCTTTTGTATCCTGAGACCATAACTTCTTTATTATGGCATTTTTATGATGGAACTTCTGACTTTCTGAAAATTGGCAATTTTAAAACAAAGATACCTCAATAGTTTTCTTAAAGTGACTTTCTTGTTCTTTGAATTCCCTAATATCCATTCAAAAATGTAAAAGACAAATTAGGCTACCTGAGCGTTTCCCAGTTTTTAGGAATATACTATATACTGCTAAGTTAACTTATTCAAATAGTTTTTGATCATATTCTATTCCTTCTTCCTCAAGGTTAATGAACCTCCGCACATCCCTGCCCCCACCCCCACCCTCTCCTGAGGTTCATCTGTGCTCACCTGTCTGAGTACACAGACTGACCTTCCTTGGGAAAAGTTTCAAAATGTCAGTGGCGTTTGTGAGCACTACCCACCCCAGTGAAATTTCCTTTCTGTATCAAGGGTGAGGAAGCAAGACTTTGAATTGCAAATTCTTTATTTTCATTTTTGGCTGGATTCTCTATGGTTTGCGACCTCTCTCTCGTGGAGATTGGAGCTCATCTTTCCTTATGTCTTACTAAAACCATGAACGTAATTAGAAATTTGGTTAAGCTGGGGCAGGGAAGAGAAACATTTGGTATCTGCTGAAATTCTCGGTCTTTCTCTCTGTAGTAAGGAACTTTGCTTTCTATTGTCAGGTGCCCAGGCCCTAAAGTTGGCCCCCACCCAGGAACAGATCTCTCAGGTTGCACCAGGATGAGTGATGACCTAAGGATGGAAGTGAGCATTTGACTATATTCCAACTTTATTTCTAGTACTACTATATCCTGGTCCTCTTCTATGGGCATATATATATACACGTTTGAAGTATTATGGGCACTTTTATAGCAAGTATGAATCTTATGCCACCAAGCACAGATGCATGAGAAATGTCAACCTTTGATGGCAAGAAATTAAAATTCAGTTATTTGGGGGCTTTCTACCCCTTCTGTAGTATAAGCTCAAGGATATATGGCCAAAAGATTTTGGTGAAGTGTACTGAACATTTTGTTAAAGAGGCAGGCTGGTTTGGGATTTAAAATTCACTAATAACTCTAAAAGGTCTAAGGTCTCATTGTCTAAGAATTGAAGCCAAGCCTAGAGAACCTTTGACGTGCTGGTACTTTGTAAAAAGTCACAAAGTAGGGCAATGCCCAGAGAGTACTCATTGCTGTAGTTAGGTGCTAATGGCACTTTTCTATCTAAAAAAAAAAAAAGTAACACTGAATAACATATCATTTAGGCAAACTCCCCAGGTTATGGAGGTCTGTATGGAGTGCCTCCCTCAGTCTACAGCCTGAGCCCGAGCTCCATAATTTTCTCAATCGAATGGAGCAGACAATTCTGTTTCAGGTTATAACAATCCATCAGCCTTCCTTTTTCTTTCATTGCTTAATTGAGATATAATTCCCATATTAAATAATTGATTCAATGAAATGCTTTTAAATAAATTCACAGAATTGCACAGTCAGCACCAAAATTAATTTTAGAACATTTTCATCATCCTAAAAAGAAACCTCATGCCCATCGACAGTCTGTCCCTATTCCCCCCAACCCCAAACCCTCAGTCCCAGGCAATCAATCACTAATCTACTTTGTCTCATACATTTGCCTAGTCTGGATATCATATAAATGGAATAATGTAATATGTAACCTCTTGTGACTGGCTTCTTTCACTTAGCATAGCGTTTTCAAGGTTCACCCATGTTGTAGCATGTATCAGGCCTTCATTTCTCTTTATGACTTAATAATATTCCAGTGTATGGATATATCACATTTTGTGTATCCACTCATCAGTTGATGGGCACTTGGGTTGTTTCCATTTTTTGGCTATGTGAATGATGGTACTATGAATGTGAGTGTAAAAGTTTTTGTGTACACATGTGGGCATTCTTTTGGGTATAAACCTAGGAGTGGAATTGCTACATCATATGGTAACTCTAATATTTTGAGGACCTGCAAAACAGATTTCCAAAGTGGTTACCCCGTTTTACATTCCCACGAGTAATGTATGAGGATTCCAATTTCTCTACATCCTTGTCAACATTTGTCTGGTTTGTTTTTATTATTATTATAGCCATCTTAGCAGGTGTGAAGTAGTTTTGATGGTTTGGGTATGTTTTTCCCTAATGACAAATGATCTTGGACATCTTTTTGTGTACTTGTCAGCCACTTGTACATCTTCTTTGGAGCTATGTCTATCCAGATCTTTACCCATTTTAAAAAATGGGGCTCTTTTTACTACTGAGTTATATGAATTATTAGTCCTCTTAAGTGTGTGTATCTGACATTTTTCTGTTCCTTAATACCCATCCTATTGAGTAGCCAAGAAAAGGAAAGAAAAAGGAAATGAATCTATTTTGCTATTACTTAGCAGTTCTTGTAAAGCTTAATAAAGGAAGTTGGACTTGGAAGCTTACAGGATGTTTGGTTATTAGTAATTTCCCTTTTATCTGACACTGATTTCACCAACTAGGGGGAAGAAACAAATATCAGTTGTGTACCAGGTACTTTGTAGGAAAGCGTTTCCACATGCCATGTTATTAGTCTTCTCCACAACTTTGAGTGGTAGGTATTTCTCTGCTTTTTCAGATGAGACAACTGAAGTTCAGAGAGGTTAAATAACTTATCCAAGATCACTCAACTGGTAATTAGCAAACGTGGGTTTCAAATTCAGGTTTGTCTACCTTCAAAGGATGCCCCTCTTAGAACACAGAATTTAAACCTTCCAATCATAATAATTACTCATAATGACTTTGAAAGTAGTTTCTTGGCTAAGAAATGTGCTATCTAAAAGGATACCCTAACCCACTATCATTAGGAGATGTGACAGGTTTTGTCGACCATTAAGAAACAGGAGCTAACAGACCATATAGAAACTCCTATCCAACATCCCCAGGCAAATGTACACGCTCCCTGAAGGTTTTCATGTTGTCTTCTGTGCCATTTCTTCTAGAGTCCCCAGGAACTAGTCTGTCGGCTACACTAGTGGCTGATATCACCACTTCTCACCATTCCCTTTCCAGGTTTCGGCCCCACCGAAGAATCTCTGTAGCCTATTCACTGCAGGATTCACTCTCCCATGCCAATCCCTGAGTAGATGCTCACTTCCTACACCTCAGACTCTAAACAAATAGAAAATTCTCCTCAGGAAACAATTTTCTAAGCATTCTCATTAATAAGTGCAGGGAATTGGAATGAAATATGAGATAAGAATTACAACAAACATAATCGGTGTTTACTCCAATGACCCATAAATTATAGTGTTTTCTTAAGTCTTTGGCTTCAAACTATAGGGTTTTTGTCACCCTTGAGACCCTTCATAACAAGCAACTTGATTTGGTCTTTGAACCCCTCTCCAATCTGGTGACGACCTACCTTTCCCTCCTTTCCCATTGCCTTGTGGTTGTCCCTGCGTGTCAGCGAAACCGAGTAGCATTTATCGTTGGAATATATCACAAAAACCTGCTTATGCTGTTCTCTCTGCCCAGAATACCATGCGCTTCTCCATTTCTCAAATTCTATATGACTGTTGAGGCCGATTTCAAAACCAGCTCTTCCATAAAACCTTTCTTACGGTAGCAAGAGATGTTTACAGTCAAGCATCTCCTGTCCTTCTAGACCAGAGGTAGAAACCAGAATAATGAGAAGCTGAGAGATGAGGTTTTTCCCAGTTTCTACCTCTGGGTAACTGTGGAAAACTCACGTCTTTCAGGCCTGTTTCCTCATTTCTCAACTATCCCACTGAGGAAAAAATGAGTTCGCTCCCTCCTTTTAGACCCCAGTAACTCTTTGTCCTCCTTATTGTCATCTATATACTCTGGTTGCATTGCAATTCTTGGTTTTCTTATATTTATTTCTGCAGTAGATCAGAAGCTTGGTGGAGAGTGCCTTTGTCTGGCCATTAACCAATATGCATCTAGCCCTCTGCATAAATTTGGTGTATGAGAGCTGCCCAGTAATACTTATTGAATGCCTATTTACATACTTATTCTTGTACTCCCTACAGGGCCTATTTAAAACATCAAGACTGAGCACTCAGTGAAATTGTTGAGTTGACAACCTTGCTCCATGGTTTTCTGCCTCCTTTCTTTGGACTGGTATTCCTAGGAACTTGAGATTTATATTTTACTCATCTCCCATGTTCATAGAAGCAGCTGCATTCTAGCATCCTTTTCAGAAAACACAGGGTGAGGTAAAAGTGAACATCTGTATTCTTAAGAGGATCTTTTTGAGTGAGCAAAGGACTCTAATAAGATTATTATCTCAAAAAGAACATCTCATAATAAAATAATTTGGGGCCCAGCTTAGGACATTTTTGGGGAAAACAGTTCCTTTATTGACCCAGAAAATTCATTTATTTGGAATATGTAGTGTAGAGAGAAAAGAAGAAAATACATTATTTCTAACCCTTGTCATTTAGAGAATAAATTGTTTCCAACCCTTGTCTTAGAAATTCAGACTGAAATATTTATGGAACAAATGTTTATGATATCTTGGATTTGCATCAAAACAACGCACAGGTGGTTTTAGTGGGTGACAGAATAGATTGGCCACAGGTTGGTAATAGCTGAATCTGCGGAATGGGTACACAAATATTACTTATTCTATTCTGTTCCTTAAAAATTTTTTCCAGTAATAACTTAGGATTTTTAGCCACATAGCATAGGCTTTGGAATCAAGCAGGCCTGAATTTAAGCCTGGCTCTGTTACTTGTTAGCCATGTAAACTTGGACAAGCCTAACCTCTCTGAATTTGCCTGTGTCCCCCATGAAACAGATACTACTTTTTAGGGTTCTTTTGAGGTTTCAAATAGACAATACATACATTACATGTATGCATATACATATCTACTTATCTGCAATGGCCTAACCAATCAATGAAGACAAACCAAGTTGGTCATATTTAGAGAAAAGACAAATCTTAATTCTGTTTCCCCACTTGCTGCCGAATAGGAAGGCCTTTCATCTCCATGGGGTCCCTTCTCAACACTTCCAAGAATCTCTAGGGGCATTTACCTATATCTCTTAATGTCCTTCAGGCCCCACCAACTAGTGGGCCCCAGGGCAGGACACATAACCTCCCCAGAGATTGTGGGGAAAAGAAGCTGGTTTCACAACTTCTATCTCTGCAGTCCTCTTTGTTCATGATCCCTACTGCCCACAGGCCCTCCATGCTGACCTCCTTGGAGCTCTGTGTCTGATCACTTAGTGATCTTCTCTCCCTGGCCGGTAGAGGGATAACTCTCCCTTCCTGTCTCAGTACTTCAGAGTGAGGTCCTACTGTGGTGTTCGGTGGGCTGCTTATGATGGGATTGTTAAAATTACCCTCTCAGTTCCAGCAGACTGGGAGGGACAGTGGTCAGTAGCAGCCTCCTGCTGCCTCCAGTACTGCGGCTCCCTTCGGTAGCTGGACCTGTGCTCTCTTTAGTCCGACTTCCTTAACTCTTCCTCACTCTTGGCAGTTTCTCTTCAGGGCCCAGCTCTCTTTCCTTATAGTCTGTCTTCTTTTCCTTAGTCACTGCTCCCACCATGGAGTCTGAACAGCAACCCAAGTGCCAAACTGGACATGTGCTTAGGTACCTGTGTATGTCCCCAAATACTCCAAGAATTAATGAGCTTCCTGAAAATTCTATGACCACGAAACTGATTCTTCTCTCTACCTACTTCAGTCTCAGATCTGACCCCACCAAGACACCTTTATAGAGTGTATGCAGAGTACCTGGTTCCTAGTAAACACTCAGAAAATAGCAGCTGTGACTGTCCCCCAGAATCAGAATGATCAGCAGTGTGAAGCTCAGAAGATACCTTGTCATGAGTATTATGTAGTTGTAGACTTGTCAAATCACTATCTTGTATACCTGAAACCAGTACAACATTGCTTGTCAACTACACATCAATTAAAAAAGAAGAAGAAGAGGGACACCTGGGTGGCTCAGTTGGTTCGGTGTCCAGCTCTTGATTTCAGCTCAGGTCTTGATCTCAGGGTGGTGAGTTCAAGCCCCATGCTGGGCTCCACACTGGGGCATGGTGCCTACTTAAAAAAGAAAAAAGAAGAAGATACCTTGTCACAGAGGATATGAAGATGAATTTCTCTGTTTTTACTTTGGCTGTTCAAAAAAAAAGAAATTAAATGTCTTGCCATCCCTTTGAAATGTCCTCATGTTATTACATGTTTTTGTCTAAGATATACTGTCACTAGGAGGAGGCGATTTATGAGACAAAGGACAGAATCAATTTTGAAATATCTCGGAAGCTTTTCTGGCCGTTGTCTGTCCTGTTCTCTCAGGGTGTGTGTGATGCAGCATTAATAACCTTGGAGAATAAATAACATTGCCAGTTGCACAAGTGGGACATGTGTAAGTTGACTGCTAACTGTACTATAGATGAACCTCAGAGCGGTGGGTGTGTCCTGTAGATCTGAGGGTGTGGTGTCCTTTTAGTTACAAATTAAAAAAAAAACTTCAGAGGAAATTTACGTTTGTTTAGGTTATAGTAGTTGTGATCTCTTGGCATTCAATTTTACATTCCTTCTCTTTTTAGAACATGGAAACCGACACTGAGTCAAGGGCATTTTTTTTTAAGTTAGAATGAAATAGGACCATATGGACTTTTTTCAGTTTTTTCCCCAGAAAATCCTATTAATTTATTTGATAGCCCCAGTCATTTACAATAGCTCTATTAGTAAAAATTACTTTGGTATTGTGAATGTAGCTTAGTGGAAGGGTTCCTGATCATAAAATCTACAGATGAAGAAACATTTCATCTAAAAGAGCAAAAATAAAGTAACCCTGGGAAATTATCTAGGCCTATAATTACCCTAATACCTTAAAAGCTAATTCTTATTATTCTTTAAAATTTTCTTTTTTTTTTTTTTTAAGATTTTATTTATTTGACAGAGATAGAGACAGCCAGCGAGAGAGGGAGCACAAGCAGGGGGAGTGGGAGAGGAAGAAGCGGGCTCATAGCAGAGGAGCCTGATGTGGGGCTCGATCCTAGAATGCCGGGATCACGCCCTGAGCCAAAGGCAGACGCTTAACCGCTGTGCCACCCAGGCACCCCATTCTTTAAAATTTTCTACCTAAATATTGAAATAATACTGGTGTGTGTCACACATGCATGTGTGGCCTGTGTTTGTTGACCCAGCCCATGGGAGAATATGTCTCATTTTGTTCCGTGAGCACCTTGGCTACCCCACCCTACAGTAGACGCTGTCAAAAGCAAATGGGCTGGACCATGGATTTTCATGTAAATGTTATGCAGGTTGATATTTGAATGGCTTGGACAGGAAGAACATTCTTCCTGCTCTATGCTATCGACATGTGTTAGACTCGCTGACTTGAGCCAGTCTTCTACATGTAAGTAAGTCTGTCATCTGAACTCTCTTTTTCTTGCTTTTAGTCAATTTCTTAACATTGCTTGGTTTTAAAATATATCCAGCAGGTTATCCTTTTCATGATCTGCCCAGGTCTTTATAGTTGCTGTGCGGGGGTTAGGCTTTCCTGTGCTTCTGGGATGCTGGTTTGGATAGTGGTGGCTTTTAATGCTGGAAAAAAAGAGCACAACTGTGGAAAATTTTTGCTGAGTTATCTCCCACCCCCACTCCATATGCACAGACATCCTGTGGATTATATTTCCAATTTCATTAACTGTAGTTCTAAATTTGAAAAAAGAAAACTTCTTTTGTCTAGTTATACTTGTAAGAAGGGAAAAATGCTATTAGATAAAATTTATGAAAATCTGGGATTGAGATATGTTGTATATTGGGGTGTTTTCTGATAAGCGAGATTTATGAAACTAATGAATTGGGAATAATATCCACTTGCTTACCTTGCAACTGTTCCAGAGCAATATAGTAATGTATGACTACTAAATATATGACATTTCTCCAAAATTACAGAATTATTACTTATTTAATCCATAAATATTGTTATATTTATCAAAAAGTTTCTCACTAAAAGGTTTCACAAATAAGGTACTGAACAGAAGGGCTTATACAGAACATTACACCAAATGAGACTAATTTGTAATATAATGGAGGTAAAATGTATTTCTGCTGTATTATTTTGACTTTAAATGAGACTTTAAAAAAAAAAGTTTATGGAAATGATGTGTTTCCTTTCTCCCCATATTGGAAGCCAGTTTAATTAAATAGAAAATGACTGCATTCTCTTTTATACCTCTTAAGTTCAGATGCGGGTATCTGTAACCCTAATAGGTATAAGAAGTGTTTTTCTGACAAAATTAGCTCTTTAGTTAGTGCAATATTATTATTATATATGTGTTAATTATAGTACAGTAATAAGTGTCATTTCAAGCCATATATAATCAAATTTTTTAGAGTTAGGGGGTGTTAAGAGGGTCTGATTTTTAAATTATTAAGGAATGAATCCTTGTTGACTTTTATGAAGTATGATACTTGATGAAACTGAAGGATATTTAATATTTTCCTATTTTGTAGCTTCATTTCTTACGTATATATTGGAATATAGTTAAATAAGTATATAATAATTACTAATGCAGTCTATTAAATATTTTAACGATAGGGCTATCATCATTTACCATTGGTTATAAAGGTACAATTTCTCTTCAAAATGTAATTCAAATATTACCCCACTTTGTTTTGTGCATATTACTTTCCTCTGTGGAATGCTGCCTATAATTTTTGATTCGTTCTATGTATTTGTCTTCCTGACTGGCCTACAAACTCCTCTGGGACAAGGACTGTAGTTTCGTGCGTCCCCAGCCTCTGTCACTGCTCCTGGAACAAAGTGGGCCTTTGATGAAAGTCATTGAATTAAATCAAGCTGATGTCATGAGGGGCTTCAAGCACACATGGTCTGACCCAAAGGCATTTAAATAAGAGACAAAATGAAATAAAACAGAGAAGATGGCCTAACATTGATATATGGGAGGATTAGGTATATATTCTTGCTTTGCAAGTTTGTGGACTTTCCGAAACATTTGAGCTGAACATTTTAAATGTTTATCTTTAAATCATCTACCAGTGTGTAAGACAATAATTGGGAAGTCTGTGCCTCACCAGCAGCCTGGGTTAGGGTATCTCAGAGACCATTCTGCTTACAGTGGAGGGGACACTATTTAGTTCAAACTGGGTTTGGAGGCTGACACCTTTATTCACCGGCTTTACTTTCTTTACCTGAAATAAGTAAATATTTTCTTGCTAAAATCCACTTCCTAAGGTTGTTGGGAGACTTAAACGGGATGATATATAAAAGGGCTTCTGTACATTTTAAATGCTGCCATTATATCACATAACTATGCATTCTGCAAACTATGACTAAACCTGTACCTTTCTGTGATGTTGGTCAGTATTGTCTGGGGTAGATTCTAAATACTGTGTGTGATATACAGTGTCCCTCCATTGGAACCTGTTGTTTGGTTGTGGCTGTTTAATAAGTTCTCTCCTTGATTATAGTATATGTAAATGTCTTCATCTTTTCATTGTTTGTACTGTAGGTTTTTGATATGTTCAGGTGGTTTCAGTTTTCAATATTAAATTTAATTCCTACATAAACCAAACAATAATGAAAATATACATACTAGAAAAAAGTATTATTCAAGAGTAACTCGTTCCCACTGTATTATTTGAGAGTAAGTGAGCTAATCAACTCTAATGTCCTAAAGTTCCCCCTAAATTAAGAACTATTGATCAAGATTAAGAAGTTCAAATAGGACTGTCAAACACTTGCCCTGGCAGGGTGGGACCACGGTTTTGTGAAGCTCTGTTTGAGCACCAACTAATAGGTGCTGACGTAGATATAATCCCTCAGATTTTTGAGACTGGGATTAAGTTTAAAAGGTATTATTTGTCTAGCTAGAAAATTGAAAACCGTTTTTAAATCACCAGGTCAAAAGTTTTAGGTTGAATAATATTTCCATAAATAGAAATGTTGTGTTATGCCCACATAGAATGTTCTGTTTAAAGACAACTTGACTTAAGTTCATGAAATAAACTCTATCTGCCTTTTAAGTTTAGAATTTATTTTGCCCAAGAATTTATTAGGTATTCTTTAAATATTGGACTTGTAAGTATATTTAAAATTGGATTTTTTTTTTGCAACTACAACTTTGAGAAAGTGTGTTTATCAATCTGCCCTATAGCATCCCATTCCCATATCCTCTCTAAAAGAGCCGAGTAAATATGGGTTCATTTGAAATTGTATGAAAATATTTGCTTAAAACAACCTCTCTGGAATGGAAAATGTCGAATTGTTGAACTTGTTTTCCTTTTCTTTTTTTTTTTTTCTTTAGGAGAATGGTGTTGACCACTTGTGTTCTGAGAGCCTGCCACAGTCCAGGTTTGCTTGCTTGTTTGTATATGTGAATCTGAATGTAATTTGGTTAATTTTTAAGGAACTCTTTGGACCTGACACTCCAAAATATTTCCTCTACTCTCTTGACAGGGAATGTTCCACACTGTCATCTCCTGGACACACTTTGTCCACAGAGAGTACTGTAACTTCAAGTGGTGAGTGAACTTGGAAAAGATATAAAAATAGAGTATTAGTGTTATAACTATAAGCTTGGTTTCTGTGGCCTGCTGAAGTGAGTGCAAATGAAAAGAACATAGGCAAATAATTTTTTTTTGCATAGTGTTCATGTTGTTAGTTTCTTCCTGTTGATAGATTCTGGGTCAGAAATTTTGAATATGGCTTCTGGTGACCTTGACTGTAAATCACTCTGTGAGAAACAGGAAGATAGAAGATCAGGTTCTGCTATGATAAAGATCACAGGTGAGCTATTGAAGTATTTAAGTATAGTTCCCATTCCAAAGCAGTAAGTAAACCTGTAAGCTACTGGAGCAACTATCCTCATGGTTCACTAATATTATTTTATTTAAAAAAAAAATTGAAGATCTACTCGGGGGAAAAGAAGTCCAAGAGGTAATTGTGGACTTCATATATGATAATGTTGCCATTTTTTTCTCCAGTTCTATAGAAAGAACAAGAATTGCAATATCTTTTAATAGGACTTAAATATTTCCTAATGGCAAAGATTGAGTGGATACAATTGGGTCTCAGCGGTGGCACAGATGTAGAATCACCTGTTTAGGAAATTCTCAGAATCTTGGGGAGCCTCGCTGGCTCAGTGGGTTAAGTGTCCGACTCTTGATTTTGACTCAAGTGATGATCTCAGGGTCGTGAGATCAAGCCCTGCCATCAGGCTCCACCTTAGGCATGGAGCCTGCTTAAGATTCTCTCTCTCTCCTTTCCCCCCTCACTCCGCCTTTCTGCCCTTGCCCTTGTGCCCATGTGCATGCTTTCTCTTAAAAAAAAAAAATTCTCGGAATCCTACTTAGAATCTGTTTGGTTAAAACGATGAGCCAATTCATAATGGTCCACTTAGGAGGCAAAAGAATTAACTAGATAATATGTGATATCCTTTTTTGCTACTTGTGTCTGAAAACAAGGTGGTTATTCTCAACCATTCCCAGTGACACATCACTACAGTTGACACTCACGGGAAACAATAGGCTCCCATTCCACCCCCCCTCCAAATCAGTCACGGAAAATTCATTCTGTTGTTTAAACTGGAAAGTGAAGTTGAGATATAGATGCTGCAGTAAAGGAGTTGTAAAATTGTAGAAATGGAATCCATTCTTTGTTTCAACTGAGGAATATCTTCATGCTTTACCTCCGACTAAATAAGATAAACTTTAATTAGAACTACACCAAGATATCATTTTTCACCAGGCATGTAGACAAAGATGCAAAACTTTGATTACGTTCTGTTGGTTAGCTTGTAGGGGAAAAAGGGAAATCCCATACGTTTCTGTAGGAAATGTGAATTATTATAATAAATATGGGGGGGAATTTGCCAATATCTACGAACATGTTAAATATACATATCCTGTGATAAATAATTTAGTTTCTGGGGATTTATCCTATAGATCTAAGTGCTCACCTGACTTGTAGAAGTTTCTTTACTATAGTATTTTCTATAATAACAAAATATTGGAGATAAGTTAATTATCAAAAGAAACCTAGTTAATATATAATGGCATCTCCACGTAATGGAATACTAATATACATCCATAAGATGTATATAAGGAAACTTTCTTAGAAGGATATCAAAGAGTTATTGTCTCCTACAAAAAAAAAAAAACACCCCAAACACAAAACATTACATATTGCCTATTAAATTCTGTGGGAAAATCAAAAGGATAGGAAGAAGTTTTATGTATGCATAAAGTATCTTTGAAAGGCTAGATAAAAATTAAATAACATTGTCTATGGGTAGGGAAAGTAGGTTTCTTATACAAATGGATGGGAGGGAAAATTTTTACCATAAAAACATTTTACACTTTAAAATTTATGGACCATATGAATCTATTATATCTTAAAAGTTAATGAAAAATTAAAATTTTCATTGGGAAAAGGGATTTTATCGCCGAAGAAAGTGGTTACCATTTGTTATTTCCATATAAATTTTAAAGATATAATACATACTTTATTTCTTTTTCTTAAAAAGAAACAAAACCTATTTATAGCTGCTGACCTTTGTGCTTGCACTGAACTAAATTCAAGACAATGGATCATGTAAAGAGGAAAATCATTATCAAGTACATTACAGTACAAATAAAGTACACAAAAATAAAGGGGAATGGCATAAATTAAAAGTACCTTTGTTTCTTAGTTTGATGACTTTTTTTAGAAAGATACCATGTTTTGGAAGGATATCATACTCAGTTATCAGCCTTACATCTGTAATTAAAAAAAAACCTGTTTGTCGTGCTGATTGTTTATCCTTCCTTCATCTAGTTTCTGTAAGTATACTAGTAAAGTGTTTGATTTAAAAAAAAGAAGCAGCAGCCTTAAAAAAGATTTTAAAAACTATTACTTGAAGGCTATTTATACAGATACTCATTTCTATTAAGAAATCATCTATGGCTAGCTTCCTTGGGAAACATAGCTGCTCTAGTCCTAATTTTTAATCAATAGGCACATTTAATGTTTTTTAATATATAATTTGTCTCACATGTTAAGGTCTTTGACACTTACTAGTCTGCTCGTATTGCCACCCTCACTATTTCTTCCTCTTTTTGTTACTGCTCAGGCAACTATTTAGTGTATTCCCTTTTTCTCATAGGCAAAAGTCCAGCTCCTGAGAATATTACACTCCAAGGCTCTGTGAGCGAGGACAAAACCATGTTAAATCTGGTAAGGAAATATACATATGTTAACAGTATAAGTAATGATATATTACGATGGTAGAACTGTCCCTTTCAGTTTGCAAAATACTCTCGAAAGCACTGTTTTATCCTTTCAAAATATTATGAAGTTAATAGAATTTAATTGCTCCAATTTTATAGATGAGGAAGTTGGTGCCAAAGAGTCCCTGTGACTTGTTCAAGGTCACACAATAGAGTCAGAGCTAGGACCTCCTGACTCCACATTGTTTTTTTGTTCATTCACTCATTTATTCGTCAAAGGTCTACTGGAAACAAGCTAAATATCTATCAATAGAAGACTTTTAAGTCAGCAAATGTATTAATAAATAAGGTTAAGTAAAACAGTAATATTTACCTTAAAGGTATATTCTAATTAAGAAAATGTGTTCTGATTAAAGGAAGAAACATACAGTTACTCAGTAATATAGAATTACTCGGTGTGGTTAGTGATATAAAGGAAAAAGTTTTGGGTGAGAGGCCAGACAAGTGTCATGGAGGAGATACTTTGTGAATGGTATCCAATGTTATCTATGTACCTGGAAAACTGCTATAAAACATTCTTTAAATGTTTATAGAAAAAGTTAAATGCCTTTCCTTAAAGAGAAGGCTCATTGTCAGTGGTATGAATTTTTAATTATGGAGGAGTAACTTGTAGGCTATGGATCCAATTCCATGTTTCTTCAAGGGTCTTGTTTATGTATTGGTCCCTCTCCGTTAAAAGAGATGATGGTGATGATGATGTTGATTACAGGTGTGTGTGTGTGTGTTGTTGTTGTTGTTTTCCCCTCAGTATATAAATACTGCTTTAGTTTGGCCCATTTGGTTTTCAGAAACAGAGACTCACGAAAGCTAACTCAAGAGAGATGGTTGTGATGAGAGACTGTGGACTCTGAGAAACAAACTGAGGGCCTCAGAGGGGAGGGGGGTGGGGGAATGGGATAGACCGGTGATGGGTAGTAAGGAGGGCATGTATTGCATGGTGCACTGGGTGTTATATGCAACTGATGAATCATCGAACTTTACACCAGAAACCGGGGATGTACTGTATGGTGACTAATATAATATAATAAAAAAACATTAAAAAAAAGAGAGAGAGAGAGAGATGGTTGTGGCATAGATAAATTTGAGGCAATAAGGTAGGTAAACATTTTGTAGTATTCTAGTCTGAAGAGAGTGGAATGATTGGGTATGTGATTTGGAATCATCCTTTGTAATGTAAAGTATATGTAGAGTGTAGTGTTGCCAGCAAGCATGCTGAAAGTGGTTGCCCCTTATAAGAAATAGAGGAATATTTGAGTCCTCTAATCTTTCATGGTAGTCTTCTGAGAAAAAGAATTTTTTCTCATCTCAAAACAAGATAGAAATAAAGAAACTTAAAAATAATGGGTTAGAAAATGTAGTAATGGAGCTATGGTACTGGTTAGGATACTATTGTAACAATTCAGGCAAGAGATGAAGATAGTATGAATTTAGTGTGGATGGAGAAAAGAAAAGTAATTTGGGAGAGAGTTAAAGGACAGAATTTATAGTACATGGTGGCTGATAACCAGGATGGGAGTTGGGGATGCATGGGAAAATGTAAAAACTTAGGTTTATGGCTTATCCTACAGAATGAATAGAATATCATGAGAATAGGGAGGAAGTAAGAAGAGTAGAATTTGAGGGGTAAAATAAGATTAGTTTAAGTCGAGTTTCAGGTTGATATGAGACATCAGTACTCTGAAAGATTATATATATAGCTGTATACCTATATTCATAAACTCATTCCTAGGACTTTTAGGAGCAGACATACATTTGTGAGCGAAAAAACAGGTACGTGGATGAGATTTCCCAAGGACTCTGGCAGGCAGGAAGAGAACACTGAGAATAATGGACTCTTGATGATTCTATTATCTAACAAAAAAAAGACAATGGCGGAGGAAACTCAGAAGGAGCTACTATAGCCATGGGAGGACATCAGGAGATGAAAACCAAGGAAAGAAAAATCTTCAAGGAAGAGAGGTTTATAGATCATTTTAGGTGTTACAGTGAAGTCAAGATAAAGACTGAAATTTTTCCATTGAATTTGGCCACAGAGAGTTCACTGATAACTTTTTTTAGGGTACTGGGTACAGAGACAGAAGAGAGCTGAAAAACTGGGAACAGCAACCATGGACAATTCTTCCCAGAGACAGCATGGCCATAAAGGATAGGATTGGAAGAAGATGCCATATGTGGAAGAGATCAGGGTGTTGAGGGAGGATTCAGAAAACTTAAGAATATTTAAATGTTGATAAGAATGATCCAGTGCTTTACCTGTATTATTGCATTTGTTACATTTTATCAAAATCTTAGCTTCATTTCTCTAAAAATTACATGACATGGTATCAATGGCTCTACCAAGGAAATTTGTCTTAGACTTATTTTTCAGGGAAAATTTCTGAGAATATTTTTATCACCATAAAAATGATTTTATACCTTTGCTCTCATTAGATTTTCGCAGGCAGTATAGTACAACCCTCTTATTATGGTAATTCTTGTTGTATAGATATATTTGTAGGATGGTTGGTCAGTGACCTTAAAATGTATTTATATGGAGTAAAAGCCTAACATAACATAGTCCTACCTGCAATTTTTGCCACAAGTTCCCCAAGAGCCCATCTAGAATGCTACACGCGATAGTCCTAGATCACCCCTACCTCTTTATCCATCCAGTCCTCCCATTCCATCAAGCTCCAGCATGTTCCTTGTCTGTAGAGACTTTCCATGCTTCTCAAGCCATGGTATCTCTCCCCTCCCTTTGTAGAGCACGTATTTATTCACGTCTCATTTGTTTGGCAATCAATCCTAGTTTGCCTTATGGTAATTTCTGTCACATTTACAGCTGTTCATATGTTTCTGTCTTTTGTACCTCAAGTAGATTGGAAACCCCTTAAGAGCCAGTCCTGTTTTCTTCTTAACCTCTAGTTAAGTTCTTTGAATACCACAGTGTTTTTGATAGAGTAGGGGTTAGGAGAGGACAGGAAGTTGGGAGATGATTGGTTATGAAGGATTTCCACTCTATGTACAGCAATAAAATCTCTTTATGATTTTAGGAAGCAAAAGAGGAACCAGAAACAATAGATGAGAATAGAAAAAAATGTGCTTCAGGAGGTAAGGAATGTTCTCTCCCAACCCCCATGTGAACTTTTGTTCCTGCTTATATTTTTACAGGTGAAATCTTTCTGAGTAAAGATATGGTACCTATAATTATGCATCTCTAGCTAAAATCAGCCAATAAAACTGATTCTTGATTCAATTTGTATCATTTTTGAGAAGCCACATTTATGTTGCATTAACTATTAAGCCCCAAAGGACTTGTAATAACTATACATTATTGTGAACAAAGAACCATCCCAATGTTGGTAGTAAATTCTGAGCTCTACTTTGAGATCTTTTTTATTATCCTATCCAAAAGTAAATAAGATAGTATTTAAAGAGTAAGTGCTAATATGCTTCCTTCCCCATTCATCTCCAATAGGATGGAGCCGTGGATAGAGTTGAGACTTTGAAGTCACACAGACTATACTGGGTGATGACTGGCTTTGAGTTCAGAAGGTTATTTAACCTGAGAGTCAACTTCCTCATCTGCAAAATGGAAATGATGAGTTACAAAAATTAACCGTTATTGAGAATATGTCATATGCTAAGTTCTGGACTAAATTCTTTTTTTAAGATTTTATTTATTTCACACAGGGAGAGAGGGAGCACAAGAAGGGGGAGCAGCAGGCAGAGGGAGAGGAAAAAGCAGACTCCCTGCTGAGCAAGGAGCCTAATCTCAATCCCAGGACCCTGAGATCATGACCCAAGCCGAAGGCAAACACTTAACCAGTTGAGCCACCCGGGCACCCCTAAATTATGTGCATAGTTTCATTTGGTTCCCCCAAATACCTATGTAAAAATAGGTAAATTGCAATTCAGTTTCCTAGCCTGTAGACTGTAGATGATAGCAGTATCTACCACAGGTTTGCTCTGAGGATTGGATAAATTAGGTATAAATCAGTTAGAAAAATGCTTGGCAAAGTTCTTTAAAAGAACTTTACTATAGAAAAATAATATCATCCTTATTTTGTAGATGATTTGATGAAGCTGTGACTTGTTCCAGGTCACAAAGCCGTAAGGGGCAAAGCTGGGACTTAAATCAGGTTTTTTCAACTCTAATGTTCTTATTAACTAATATATTGTCGTCTTTGCGAAGTTGTCATGAAGAGTATCATTAATATGTATAAAGAGCCCTGTTTGGGGACTGGCATATATAACTTGTGACACATGTGTGATACCGTATTTACTGTTGCTGTTATTGTTACTATTATTGTACTACTCTTACTACTACTGCTACTACAATGACTCCCCCTCCTCTTGCCGCTGCTGTTAAAACCTTGGTCTGAGGAAGGACTAGGGTAAGAGAGGAAGGTATGCATTTAGCCATGGGATCAAGTTAAACAAACATTCAAATGCAAAGAGAGCAATTGGGCTCTTCCTGGACTCAGGTATCTTCAGGTTTCAGATTATTCACAGGCTGACGTATGAGCCAATGATTTTAATGTCATCGTGATCCCAATAGCATAGCATAACATGATCTTATAGTGAAGCAAATGCATTATTTTTTTAAAGATTTTATTTATTTCAGAAAGAGCCAGAGAGACAGCACAAGCAGGGGGAGCAGCAGAGGGAGAGGGAGAAACAGTCTCCTTGCAGAGCAGGGAGCCCTCTGTGGGGCTCCGTGGATCCCAGGACCCTGGGACTGTGATGCAAGCCAGAGGCAGACACTTAACTGACTGAGCCACCCTGGTGCTCTGAAGCAAACGCTATGATTAACTGGCTATTATTTCAGACATCCTTCAATGAAATGCCTTTGTGTAGTGGAGAGAGGACATTTGATCAATGTGCCTTCAGCTGGGAACCTTTGTAACCCAATACTATTTTATTGTCTTTTAATAGACACTGCTGTTTCCTCCCTTCCTGTAACCACTGTGAAATCTGTGAACTTTAGACAAAGTGACAAGTAAGTTCTTCACATGGCATGCTCACAGTTTTTGCTTTTCTGTTGAATTATGTTTGAATAAATTTTTTGTCTTATCCTACAGCACTTCTGCTAATGAGAAGGAAGTGGAGGTGAGTTTTTTCCCCTTTAAGTTAAAAAAAAAAAGTGTTTCTGACTCCCTTGTCTATAATCACTTCATACTTTTGCACAAGCTGTTGTGCGTTTGGTGTCTGGCTGGCTTGGCAGTGGCTAAGTGCAGGGAAGGCCGATGCAGGCCAGCTTTATGTTGCTGGGAGGGAGAAGAAACGGCTCAGCTTAATCCGGTATTAAACGGAAATATTTCGCTACAATTAGTTTTCTCCCCTCACCCGCACATTATTTTGACAACAGGCTGAANCTGAGTTTCTCAGATTATCTTTGGGATTTAAGTGTGACTGGTTCACCTTGGAGAAGAGAGTGAAGCTTGAAGAAAGATCACGAGACCTGGCAGAAGAAAATTTGAAGAAAGAAATCAGTAACTGTTTAAAGCTGTTAGAGGTGAGAATCCTGACATTTGGGAACTACACATTTGATGATCGTATTGTTAATAATGTTTTCAAAATTAGGTAGAGTTTACTTGTATGACTAAAACCAACATCAGGTACCAAGCCCTGCCTGACTCAAATGTCATTAATAGGAAGTAAGAATTCAGGATCAGGCTAAAATAAAAGATTCACTAATAAAACAATTGCCTTGTAAAGTCATTGTGAGTCACCTACCTTCTCTGGACGTTCAAATAGGTTTCAGGCAGAAGAGTCATCATGCAGGAAACCGAGCCATAGGAGATAATATCAATTTTAAACTTCAAAGAAGAGAATCAAAAGTCTATTTCCATTTAATTAACTGAAAAAAGAGAATGGTGATTGATGTTAGTCTTGTCAGGTGATGGGCAAGCCCTCTCTAGGTATGTAGGTAACCACTACTATTTTTCCATTTTGTGAAATCACCATAAATATAGAGATGGGTTGGAAAATTAAGAGGTTATTTTTGGGGAAAAAAATTAAGAAACCATATTCTTTTTTTTACTGTAGTAAAAAACACATAACATCAAATTTACCATATTAACCGTCATAAGCGTACAATTCAGTAGTGTTAAGTATGTTCACATCGTTGTAAAACCGATCTTCAGAACTTTTCTGTCTTGCATGCTGAAACTCTGTACCCATTAAACAATGCCCCTTTTCTCCTCCTCTCAGCCCCTGGTCACCAGTTTACTTTCTATTTCTATGAATCTGACTACTTCAGATACCTCATNAAACACATAACATCAAATTTACCATATTAACCGTCATAAGCGTACAATTCAGTAGTGTTAAGTATGTTCACATCGTTGTAAAACCGATCTTCAGAACTTTTCTGTCTTGCATGCTGAAACTCTGTACCCATTAAACAATGCCCCTTTTCTCCTCTCAGCCCCTGGTCACCAGTTTACTTTCTATTTCTATGAATCTGACTACTTCAGATACCTCATATAAGTAAAATCATACAGCGTTTGTCTCTGCTGAGCAATCTCATGACCCTGAGATCACGACCTGAGCCGAAACCGAGAGTTGGATGCTTAACTGTACCACCCAGGTGCCCCTACTTTTCCTCTTTAAAATGATATACANCTCCTCCTCTCAGCCCCTGGTCACCAGTTTACTTTCTATTTCTATGAATCTGACTACTTCAGATACCTCATATAAGTAAAATCATACAGCGTTTGTCTCTGCTGAGCAATCTCATGACCCTGAGATCACGACCTGAGCCGAAACCGAGAGTTGGATGCTTAACTGTACCACCCAGGCGCCCCTACTTTTCCTCTTTAAAATGATACACACAGTTTATGGTGTTTTAGATTTGGGCAAGTCTTAGGTATTTGCTGATGGTCACATAGCTAATAAGCAGTGGCTTGTTTGCTTCCCAAACTGCTGTCCTCTTAACTGTCTCCACCCTAGTGGGATGGNCTCCCCCTGCTTGTGTTCCCTCTCTCGCTGGCTGTCTCTATCTCTGTCGAATAAATAAATAAAATCTTCAAAAAAAAAATCTTTAAAAAAATAAATAAATAAAATGATATACACAGTTTATGGTGTCTTAGATTTGGGCAAGTCTTAGGTATTTGCTGATGGTCACATAGCTAATAAGCAGTGGCTTGTTTGCTTCCCAAACTGCTGTCCTCTTAACTGTCTCCACCCTAGTGGGATGGATGGTTGTCCGCCAAGAAGGCCATCATTTTGGATAAAGGACACAGGTTTGAAAGAAATATTCAGAAGGCAGTGAAGGTACGCCCATCTAGCCAGCTCCATAATGCTTTTNCTTAGATTTGGGCAAGTCTTAGGTATTTGCTGATGGTCACATAGCTAATAAGCAGTGGCTTGTTTGCTTCCCAAACTGCTGTCCTCTTAACTGTCTCCACCCTAGTGGGATGGATGGTTGTCCGCCAAGAAGGCCATCATTTTGGATAAAGAGCACAGGTTTGAAAGAAATATTCAGAAGGCAGTGAAGGTACGCCCATCTAGCCAGCTCCATAATGCTTTTTCATCAATGGAAGAGTAAGTGGTGTAGTCAGAGCCATATCTAAATCTCGTATGTTTTCACTACTTTTATTAAAAGTTTAAACCGGGGCGCCTGGGTGGCTCAGTCTGTTGAGCGTCTACTTGTGGCTCAGGTCATGATCTCAGGGTCCTGGGATTGAGCCTAATATTGGGCTCTCTGTTCAGCGGGAGCCTGCTTCTCCCTGTCTGTGCGCATGCGCGNATATTCAGAAGGCAGTGAAGGTACGCCCATCTAGCCAGCTCCATAATGCTTTTTCATCAATGGAAGAGTAAGTGGTGTAGTCAGAGCCATATCTAAATCTCGTATGTTTTCACTACTTTTATTAAAAGTTTAAACCGGGGCGCCTGGGTGGCTCAGTCTGTTGAGCGTCTACTTGTGGCTCAGGTCATGATCTCAGGGTCCTGGGATTGAGCCTAATATTGGGCTCTCTGTTCAGCGGGAGCCTGCTTCTCCCTGTCTGTGCGCATGCGCGCTCTCTCTCTCTCAAATAAATAAAATCTTAAAAAAAAGTTCAAGCCATGCTCCTCATATAATACATTCAACTCATTCATAAGCATAATTTTTTACCATTAAGTATATGTCATTCTGTCAATTGTGGAAAGTGATGTAAATATGTATGAAGAAAGGGCAAATTTGGAAAGGAAGGAAGGGACTGAGATAAGATATAAAAGGTTTTGTGAACATCTGCATAGGTCTCCTTGATAGCCAAAAAAGATATTAATATTTCAATATCATTCATTATTGGTCTTTGCTGCTGCTTTTCACTTTATACCAAGATAATTGAGATGTGACTGTCATCTCTATTTACAACATAGTTATTTTTAGAATCACTTGCTGAATACTTGGGTTGGATATATTTTAATACTTTGCTTTCTGTGCAGTCTTTAACACCACTTTGTGAAGATGACAACCATGCCCAGGAAATTGTTAAGAAGCTGGAGAAGAGTATAACATTTCTTAGTCAGTGCACTGCACGAGTGGCCAGTAAGGCTGAGATGCTGGGAGCCATTAATCAGGTAATCTGTCTCCATTTCTTTAGCTAAATGAAATTACTGAAAGGATTTGTTTTCCCTGAGATTGTGGATTACATTTCTAAGAAAAAGTTTTAAAAAATACCTCTGTGTTGTATAAGACATATGTGTTTAATATAGAGAAAATGGAATATGCAAATAAAAATATAAAAAAAACCCCTCTCAATAGCATTAGCCAGTGACAACCATCCAAATAATCTCTTCCAGATATCAGTTTCATACCTTCTCCTTTCTCTTCAAACCATCATCATGTTGTTTCCCATCTTCTCTGTCAAATAATGACTGCTTCCTGCCTCAGTGAGAACACTGAGTCATTCAAAAGAGAATTGTCACAAGTTCCAAACCTAGTAACACCTGAACCCTCATGCTTTTCCTTCCTTCCCAGTACAAAATGTGTGTTGTCTCTAAGCTTGTCTAAGGCTAACCATTTCACCTACATACCAGAACCCATTCCTCCTAATTTACTCAGAATCTTGGGCTCAGAATCTCCCTACTTTCTTCCATCTTCAGTTTTCCCCACTATATTGAATCACTCCCATGAGTACACAAATGTGTTGTTTTTCAGATGGGAAAAAATAACATAAACACAAGCAAAATAATCTTTGACCATTTCTCCTCTTTCTCTGCTTCCATTTATAGCAAATTTCCTCAACAGAATTGTACTCACTGTCTCCAATTTCTCTCCTCCCAATTGCTCTGAAATCTCTAAATGCCTTTAACCTACTCACTTTCCTTAGCTGATCTATATTCAGCATGTCTGAGCTCTTCTTCCTCCTGGAAACACTCTCCTCACTTGGCTTTCAGGTCCACATTCTCCTATTTTTTCTCTCAACATCATGGATCACTCCCTTCCAGGCTCCTGTATGAGTCCCACCATTCTCCCTGGCTTCATAGTATCAGTGAGCCCCAGGGCTCCCCCCTTATACATGTGATGTCCATCTTCCTTCAGTCCATACCATCCTGTGTGGTCAGCTGATGACTCCCAAATTCACGTGCTTATCCTAAACTTTTGCCATGAGTTCCAGACCAGAATATACTACTGTGGATGCAGCATTTCCACTGGGATGTTTGACAAACAACTCAAACAACACATACACAAACGAACTGCTTATGGTATCTCCAAAACCTATTCCACACATAATCTTATCTCAAAATTGATCAGATTGAAAATTTTGGGAGTAATTCTCAACCATTTTCTCTCACACTTCACCTCTAATCCTATAGAAAATCGTAGTTACTCTACCATCAGAAAAAATCTTATTTACTATCAGAATTCAACTGCTTATTTCTTTCCTACTGCTACCGCCTGTCTAAGCTACCATTCTATTTTTTTGCAGCTAATACAGTATCTTCCTAAATGGTATCCCTGTTTCCATTCAAACCCAGTACTCCCTGCAACAGTCTGTTCTCCATAAAGCAGCCAGAATAAACCTTCTAAAATGTAAGCTAGATCATGTTTTTTTGTTTTTGTTTTTTTAAAGATTTTATTTTTTTGAGAGGTAGGGAGTGAGAGAGAGAGAAGAGAGCATGAGAGGAGGGGAGGCGCAGAGGGAGAGGGAGAAGTAGGCGCCCCATTGAGCAGGGAGCCTAACATGGGACTCAGTCCCAGGACCCTGGGATCATAACCTGAGCCAAAGGCAGACACAACCAACTGAACCACCCAGGCACCCCTAGATCATGTTTCTTTTTGGTTCAAAGTCCTCCAGTAGCTCCTCACTTTGTTCAGAATAAAACCCCAAATCCTTTTGATGGCTTAAAAATCTACACAAGTCCCCTGCCCTCTTACCTTTTGAAATTTATTTTTCCTACGATAATCTTCCTAAATTATTGCATTCCAGCCAGACTGGTCTCCTTTCTGTTCATGCAACATGGGAGTAAACATGTAGTTTGTTTAGACTGTGTTCAAACTTAAATGACCATCAACTTAATATAGATTCCTATGTACTTATGATGTTATGTATGAATTTCATGGTAACCACAAACTCAAAACCTATAATAGATACACAAAAAGTAAAGAGAAAGGAATCCAAGCATAACACTAAAGAAAGTCATCAATCACAAGGGAAGAGAACAAGAGAAGAAAAAAGGAGGAGAGAAGAACTACAAAGCAACCAGAAAACAATTAACAAAATGGCAATAAGTACATATGTGGCAATAATTGCATTACTTGAAATGCAAATGGTCTAAATGCTTTAATCAAAAGACATAGGATGACTGAGTGAATAAAAAAACAATACCCAACTATATGCTTCCTACAGGAGACTTGCTTCAGAGCTAAAGACACATACAGACTGAAAATGAAGGAATGGGAAAAAAATACTTCATGCAAATGGAAATGAAAAAATCTGGGGTAGCAATATTATATCAGACAAAATAGACTTTTTTTTCCAGACAAAATAGACTTTAATAATAATTTTTTATTATGTTAGTCACCAGACAGTATATCCTTAGTTTTTGATGTAATGTTCCATGATTCATTATTTGCGTATAACACCCAGTGCACCATGCAATATGTGCCCTCCTTAATACCCATCACCAGCCTATCCCAATCCCCCACCGCCCTCCCCTCTGAAGCCCTCAGTTTGTTTCCCAGAGTCCACAGTTTCTCATGGTTCATTCCCCCTTCTGTCTACACCCCCTTCATTCTTCCCTTCCTTCTTATGTTCTTATGTCCCTATTTCTTTTCCATAAATGAGTGAAACCATATGATAATTGTCTTTCTCTGCTTGACTTATTTCACTTAGCATAATCTCCTCCAGTCCCATCCATGTTGCTGCAAATGTTGTGTGATCGTTTTTTCTGATGGCTGAGTAATATTCCATTGTATATATGGACCACATCTTAATCCAGTCATCTATTGAAGGGCATCTCAGCTCCTTCCACAATTCAGCTATTGTGGACAATGCTGCTATGAACATTCGGGTGCATATAGCCCTTCTCTTCACTACGCCTGTATCTTTGGAGGAAATACCCAGTAGTGCAATTGCTGGATCATAGGGTAGCTCAATTTTTAACTTTTTAAGGGACAGACAAAATAGACTTTTAAACAGAAACTGTAACAAGAGACAAAGAAGGGCATTACGTAATGATAATGGGATCAATCCACAAGAGGATATAAAATTGTAAATACCTATGTACCCAACACAGAAGCACCTAAATACATAGAGCAAATATAAATAGGCATAAAGGGAGAAATTGACAGTAATACAATAGTAGTAGGGCACTTTAATACCCCAGTTACATCAACAGATAGATCATCCAGTCAGAAAATCAATAAGGAAACAGTGGCTTTGAATGAGACATTAGATCATATGGACTTAACAGACACATATAGAACATTCCATCCCAAACTGGCAGAATGCACATTCTTTTCAAGAGCACATGGAACATTCTGCAGGTTAGATCACATGTTAGGCCAAAAAACAAATCTCAATAAATTTAATAAGATTGAAATCATATCAGGCATCTTTTCTGATCACAGCAGTGTGAAACCAGAAATCAATTACAAGAAAAAACTTGAAAAGATACACTTGGGAGGCTAAACAACATGCTACTGACCAACCAATGGGCAAAGAAATCAAAGAGGATGTTATGAAGACATATGAAAATGAAAATACAATGGTGTAAAATCTTTGGGATGCAGAAAAAGAAGGTTTAAGAGGGAATTTTATAGTTTATACAGCCCTATCTCAAGAACCAAGAAAAATCTCAGACAATCTAATCTTATACCTAAAGGAACTAGAAAAAGAACAAAGCCCAAATTTAGTAGAAGGAAGGAAGCAATAAAGATCAGAGCAGAAATAAATGAAATAGAGACCCCCAAAATATATATCAATAAAACCAAGAGATGTTTCTTTGAAAAGATATGGAGAACTGGTAAGCCTTTAGCCTGGACTCATTAAGATAAAAAGAGGCTCAAAATCAGGGAAGTGAAGAAATAACAACTGACATCACAAAAATAGGATTATAAGAGAATGCTATAAAATATTATGTACCAACAAACTGGATGACATGGGAGAAATGGATAAATTCCTAGAAATATACAATCCTCCAAATTGTAATCAAGAAGACATAGAAAATATGAACAGAAGGATGTAATGAAATTGAATCAGTGAAAGAAACAATCAACAAATGTAAAAGGTAACCTTTGGAATGGGAAGATATTTGCAAATGATATCTGATTAAGGGTTAGTATCCAAAATCTAAAAAGAACTTATCAAACTCAATACCCAAAAAACAAATAATCCAGGTAAAAAATGGGCAGAAGACATACATAGACATTTTTCCAAAGAAGACATCCAGATGGCTGACAGACAAAAGATGTTCAACCTCACCTCAGGGAAACAAAAATCAAAACTACAATGAGAGACCACTTCACACCTTTCCAAATGTCTAAAATTAACAAAGGAAACAACAGATGTTTGGGAGGATACAGAGAAAGGGGGATATTTTACACTGTTGGTAGTAATGCAAACTGGTACAGCCACTCTGGAAAAGAGTATGGAGGTTCCTCAAGAAGTTAAAAATAGAACTACCCTGTGTCCCAGCAATTCCACTACTATTTACCCAAAGGATTAAAAAAATACAGATTCGGAGGGTACGTGCTCCCTGATGTTTATAGCAGCATTATCAGCAATAGCCAAACTATGGAAAGCGCCTAAATGTCCAATGACTGATGAATGGGTAAAGAAGATGTGGTATATATACAATGGAATATTACTCAGCCATCAAAAAGAATGAAGTCTTGTCATTTGCAATGAAGTGGATGGAGCTGGAGTGTATTGTGCTAAGCAAAATAAGTCAGTCAGAAAAAGGCAAATATCTATGATTTCACTCATACGTGGATTTTAAGAAACAAAACAGATGAACATAGGGGATAGAAAAAAAAGGGGAGCAAACTATAAAGGAGACTTTTAACTATAGAGAACAAACTTAGGGTTGCTAGAGGGGAGGTGGGTGGGTGGTGGACTAAATGGGTGATGGGGATGAAGGAGGGCACTTGTTGGGATGAGCACTGGGTGTCGTATGCCCACTAAATTCTGCTCCTGAAGCCAGTATTACACTGTATGTTAACTGAAATGTGAGTTTATTTTCATTTACTGTTTTAGACCCCAAATGGACATGAGCTGGTAAGTTATGTTCTTGAGTTCTAGAGAATTTTTGAGTTATTTCCTTTTCCACATTTTGTGGAATTTTGTATGCTTTCTTGAGTTCCTCTTCTTTGACTGTTGGAGCTCTTAAACAGGTCCTTCTTCATCTCTTTTCTACCTTTTGGGTTTTTTTGCTCTAGTTTCAGGGAGATTTCTTCAACCTTACCTTGGAGCTATTTTATTGAGTTATGTATTTTTGTCATATTTTTAATTCCTAGATTCTTTTTATTCTTAGCATGTGGCTTTTTTATCTTGTTCTTATTTCATGGATATAGCACTTATTCTTAACTCTCTGAAGATATTGCTAGTTCCCTTGAAGCTTTTCTGTAGTTGTTCTCCTCCAGCTTGGTTTTTTTCTGTGTTGATTTTCCTCTTTCATGGTAGGGACTTTCCTCTGACTAGTGGTGATCCTCTATATAGCTGAATGGGAGCTGTATGTTGGGTGGGGAAGGTTCTCATTGGCTCTGAGCTTCACACAGACTGGGATGTTTCACTGGGATATTCTTGATGTCAGTAGCTTTAAGACTTTTATCTTGCTGTAATAGATTCCTCAGAAGAAAATCTTCCAGCTGTCTGCTTTGTGAGTATAAGCCTGGCTACCAGTGCTTGCAAGTTGGAAGGAGATACCAGGCTAGGAATCTCAGTATTCAATATGTATACAGACTTTTGCCTAAATCTCTTCTTTTCTGTATGATCCATTCCTCATCAACTGTTACTTCCCAATCTACAGGCTCTCTGTTTCTCTCTCTCCAGACATCCAATGTTTGTAGTCTTTCAGCAAAGTGGTGAAGGAAAGTTGCTTAGTTGGCCTGAATAAGGGAGGAGATCTGCAGATCTAGTCACTTTTTCTGCAGGTTTTCATCCATTTCTTCTGTTCACATATCTACCTTCATGCTTAATTCCAGATGCACCACTAATTCCCGAGCCTGTATGGCTTTCTGTGGTGCAGCCCAGGTCATCTGTAGGTTTTTCCTACCTTTTTTAGGGTTCAGCTTTTCAGGTCTCAGTCATTCCCCACTAGTCCTTCTACTAGCAGGCTTTCAAAATTTCATTATACCCTCTAAAAACAACAAAAAACCCTTCATTGTCATTTTAGTGAGATTTGGGGATGGAGTGAAGATAGATGCATTTGTCTAATCATTTTTTAACTGGATCTCAAGAATAATATTTTCAATCTAAATTGGTTCTTTTTTCTTTTTTTTTCCTACTAGGAGAGCCGGGTTAGTAAAGCAGTTGAAGTGATGATTCAGCATGTAGAGAACCTGAAGAGAATGTATGCCAAAGAGCATGCTGAATTAGAAGAACTGAAACAGGTTCTTCTGCAAAATGAAAGGTCTTTTAACCCTCTTGAAGATGAAGGTAATAAAAGTTTAATAGTATCACTTGTGTTTTTCTCAGATTCTCCTTTCATTCTCTTTCTTACTAATTCTTATTATGTCTTTAGTATAAAACCCTTAGGTTAAGGTTATGTTGGAATAATAATTCATTCTTGTTATTTATATAGCCCAAAGTAAAATGTAAGTTAGAAAACAGGTTGGGACACAAGGAGTATTCTTTGGTAATGACACCAAAAAATCATTAAATTAATTTAGATTGCTGAGATAAGAGAATATATTTCATCCAACCTATTGAGTTGACTCTAACGTTCTCCTACTTAGGGTGTGTTAGAATTGGCTCTTTCTCCACACACAAAGCACATTAAGTGAGCCACTCTCATCAACAGTGGTTTTCTATTTCTTGAAGAAGGAATGACTCTGGCATAGTAAGCTGGCAGATGGATTGGAAAATAAGGAGACATCTGAGACCATGGAAAATACTTAAAATATAAGGTTTATATAAATCTTGTAATAGTTTTATTTGAAATGTGAACTTTGCTGAGCAGAATTACTTTAATGATCTGTTCCCTTTTCTAGGAAAAGTAACATATTTGATAACCTTCTGACCTGTAGTTTTTGGATTTATTTATTCAGCACATATTCATTTAGTGTCTCCTATGTGCTGGGCAAGCATTGTGGGTGTATACAATGACATAGAGGACAGTATCCCATCAGTTACGATGGTAATTGTTATGAATCACCAAATGATTACCAGACATATTTACTGTTCAGTGGTCTGTAGGGTCTTAAGTATTTCTGACTATTGCTTTTGTTTGTAAAGAATTAAGACCATTGCAATAAATTGCTTATGTAATTCCTCAAATGTGCAAATGTGTTTTTCCTTTAGATGACTGCCAAATTAAAAAGCGTTCATCTTCCCTAAACTCCAAGGTAATTACTAGTTGACTTAACAGTCTATCAAATGTTACGGATGAGATGGTTTTAAAATATTATTTGAAACAATACAGTTTTAAACGTAAATCATATGTATATTTATGTAGACATGCATGTGTGTGTTTTTTATGTATGTATATATATGCTTTTATACTTCTTACTATATTTGTACATCAGTTAAGTTTGTCTGAAAGCAAGAGGAAAGCCAGATAGTTTTTCTCTCATGCAAAACTGGAGTCGGAAATAGGCAGTCCAAAAATGGTAGAGTGGCTTCACAAAATCCATAGGGCCCAGTCTCCCCTCGCTGCTTCATCACCCTCAGCCCTCTGCTTCCACCTCAGGGTCTAGGGTGGCTCCATCAGGACCGGGGGGACCAAGTCCTGGTCATTATATCAAGTCACATTCTAAGAAAAAGGAAGACATAAAAACAAGTGTTCCCTCTCCCTCTAATGACAATTCCTAAAAGTCCCAAATAACATTTTCTTTTCATTCTTCATTGAAAATGAGACTAGAAAATCCATTTTTTTTAATTCTGGAGGCTTTGTGCCTAATTGAAAATCAAGGAGTTCTTTACTAAATAAAAAGGGGGGAAATGGGATATTGAAAGTCAACCAGCGCTTTTTGCCAGTTTGAAAACCAGGATTTCAGTTTTTGAGTGAGAGACTTTAAAATCATTCCATCCAAATCTCTCTTTCACAGATGAGGAAAATCACTTTCACAGCAGTTAAGTGATTAGTTATGATCAGGTAGTGGCAGAACCATGGTGAGAACCCAAATTTCTTGGACTGCAATGTGATATTCTTGATACTGAGCTAACTGAGGAAATTAGGAATGGTGGTTTAAGAAAAGGATTCTCTAAGCTTCTGTAGATTATTTCCTACATTTAATATATTTTTTACTTCCTGAAGTTGTACTTAAAGAACCACAGTAGTATCTAACATTTTCCCACGCAAATCTCAAGGCTGATAAATAAACACATCCATTATCAAAATATCATGCCCATCTTTTAAATGTCTTACATGGAAAAAATGAAACCATGAAAAAAAAAAGCTAGAAAATAGGTGCACATTTATCTCGAGTTGGGAAAAGCTCTGCATAAAAGAACCGATAGTAGAAGAAAGATTCGGCTTCATTAACAATGAAAAAAATTTCTGCCAGAATTATCATTATTAATATGGGCAAAGATCATATAGTTTCCAGAGCAGATATATACATACGATTATTCGCATTAAAAATTCAATGTCACCAGAAAACTAAACAAGAAACCTTATTTGGCAAAAATTATACTCATTCAGTGTTGGAGAAGGTAGAATATAAATTGGTACAATATTTCTGGAAGGCAATTTGGCCATAACAAAATATGTCTATGGGTTAACTTAGCACTGGTCAAATGCAGGGATGTGTATGTACAAGGATATCCATTAGTGTTGTATCCAATGATAAAATATTGATAGTTTTCTAAATGTACCTTTGCCCTCTTTGGGTAGCCATCTTCTCTCCGAAGGGTGACCATTGCCTCTTTGCCCAGAAATATTGGAAATGCAGGAATGGTAAGCAAATTCCTAAGTGTTCTTAGTCAAAAGCAAATTCATTTTCATATAACAAAAACATAAACTTCACTAAATTCATATTTCATTATTTTTTTAACATCTGAAATTTAAAGGTGGCTGGGATGGAAAATGACCGATTCAGTAGGAGGTCAAGCAGCTGGTAGGTGTAATTTTATGGTTGCTTTTTGGGAACCCTGCTGTTTTATGATGGACTGAAGTAAATGTTTGCACTAAGTAAGAAAGTAACATTTTCACAGCGTATATGCACAATAATTATAAAATAGGTGTATAATCATGAAATCTTATGAAGTATAATGTGAATGTGCCAACAAAAATAGAACACATAATTTTTGTATTAGGTAGTAGGAGATAAACTGATAATGGCTACAGATGTATTTAATTTGACAAGTGGCTATAATCATCTTTACTTAGGCGTATTTTGGGGTCAAAGCAGAGTGAACACCGTCCCTCATTACATCGATTTATTAGCACCTATTCCTGGGCAGATGCTGAAGAAGAAAAATGTGAACTAAAGTAGGTAAAGCTTGGTGTGTTAACCTGACGTGAGCTGGGAAATAGCGGGGATCACTTTTATTCTATGGAAATGCGATAATGCTGCATTATCCAAAAGATAATTAAGACTTTTATAAACCATAAAGCATTATATAAATGTTATTTGCAAATACATTTACTCTTGTAGCACTCAAAACTGCAAGGCTTGAGGTCTTAAGTTAGAAAGACCCTGAAATTTGCCAGAATTGTGAAGATTATTTTTTTTCCTGTATAGGCATCTGGTCATCAGGGAGAAAGGTCAATAAAGAGCCACGGAAGTACGATGTCCATCCACTTAGATTAAAAAACAAAACTCGGCATTACTATAGAACTATAGTAAAGGAGGGACGTGAAGAAATGTTGCCTCTAACTTTATTTGGTCTCTGTTTCCTCATCTGTAGAGATCTTAGTGAAATGATTTTATGTTCATTTTATAGATGTTCATTACCTGCCTACTATGTGGTAGATACGACACTCAATCCTAGGGGGTATAAAGACGAGCAAGACATGGTGCTTACCCTCAGGTTTTGTGTTTGTTTTTAAAAATAATCCTGGGAGCCTACTGCATGTGTTGAAAACCCTCTTCAGATTTAGAGTTAGATTTTTCTGATCTGGGTTAAAAGAAAATCAAGTTTTCTTCAAAGATTACAATCTAGTTTTTGCTTTTTGTTAGTATGGTACAATTTGTTCGCTAAGACGTCTCAGTAGTAAAGGCTGAAATCTTGAGAATCTTACAAGAATTCAGGCTTTTGGGCCTTCTTTCTTTTCTTTTTTTTTTTTTTTAAGATTTTATGTATTTATTTTAGAGGGAGAGGGACAAGCAGACTCCCGCTGAGTGGAGTCCAAGTGGGGCTCGATCCCACAACCCCAAGACCATGACCCGAACCCAAATCAGGAGTTGACATTTAACTGACAGTGCCACGCAGGCGCCCTGGTCCCGGTTTCCTTTAAAAACTGAAACCAGACACACACATTCCCTATAGATGTCCAAAAAGGAGGAAAAAAAAAAGCGATTTTATGAAACAGTTGCCTTTGGTAGTAGTGAGAGCATTAGGAGCTTGGAATTTCAAAATTCAAACCCAACTAGGAACTCATCAGTAAACATAATGAAACAAGTTTTGTTCAAGTTAGAGGAACAACTCATTAGACAATATAATTTTATTTAAAATATATTTGATCCAATTTCTATTTCCCAGCTCATTAAATATTAATTTTAGCTATCTTTGTACTGAACATATTTTTATAAACACTTTTAAGATTTTTAAAGAAATGACACTTTGGTGTTACTCCAGTTTAGCATAAAATCCACTGTTGTTATGTGGTAGAAGGAGAAAAATTTTACCATATGCTGAGTAAAAAAAAAATACAAAGGAAGAAATATTCACCTTTGTTTTTTAAAGTACGGTTACTATACACAATCAGAGAAAGAAATAATACTGGTTAATTATGAGTGGTGATAATCAACAAACTTCTACATGTTCTTTGTAAATTTCTCCTTTTTATTTATCCTTTGGCTAGTATCCCAACTTCCTATAACAAACATTTTTCTAAATACAGCAGGTTTTTAAAACTAAATTCCTACAAAAATTTAGTGATTTGATTTTAGAATTATGTATCAAATCTTTCTAAAGCAAAAGAAATACTTGAGAACCTCTGTAGTAATACAATAAAATTTAGCACTATTTTATAATCTGGTACATTATCCAGAGTTTCAGACATTTAAACATAATATTTATTTACAGAACTAAAGATGACTCAGAACCACCTGGAGAAGAAATAGTAGAAAGGACAAGAAAGCCCAGTCTTTCTGAAAAGAGAAATAATCCATCAAAATGGGATGGCTCTTCAATGTAAGTTGTCTGCTTGCTAAGGATACCATTTTTGTGGGATGGGGAGAGATGAGGCAGGGTTAACAGTATTAATCTTAGTCAGAGTACTAAAAGACCTGTCAAATTGTTAAATTTAAGATTAAAAAAACACAAAACTTCACATGGTGTCCAGGAGTTCTCCCGGAGGCTGTGCAGGTCACAGTGTTAGGAACTCGGTTCTGGAGGCAGAGGGCCGAGGCAAGTTCATCTACCTTTGAGCACCAATTTCTTCATCTAGCAGATAGGGATGACGGTAGTAGCACATGTAAAACGCTAAGACTTATATAATGTTATTAATAAGCTTTTCTTATGTGTGTCAAACTAAAAATAGTTTAAATAATTTCAGTATAGCAAAAGTCCAGGGTATGGTGAGAAATCAGTGCCATATGTACACACACACACACATCATGCTCTACTCACTAACATTTTTGTTTCTACTGTAGGGATTTAAGTTGCCTTACCTGATTGAAAGAATGAGATAAATACTCAAATGTTCTTGTTAGGAGTTAAGTAATGCCTGAGTCGTTTTCAGATCATCACCATAGCATTTCTTAACTCCAAATCATTTTTCTAATTCTAAAAATGATTGGGGTGGGAGTGGGACAAACTGTGGCCCAAACTGAGACAGCAGGTCACATTATATAGCTTACGAGGCAGTGTTTGTGGTACGTAGGGCAGATTGAGGACTTGACTGGTATTGTTGGCCAAAGGGGTGTTTCTAATAACAGGTTGTTGCTATTACCAAATTCTGATTTTGTGTTTTCCTTGTAGTTATGACACAGTAGCTTCCTGGGCAACAAATCTCAAGACTTCCTTCAGAAAGGCGAATAAGGCACTCTGGCTTTCTGTTGCATTCATTGTACTGTTTGCAGCTTTGATGAGCTTCCTCACAGGAAGATTTTTCCAGAAGGCTGTGGATGCTGCTCCCACACCAGATGGGGACTCCTGGATGTCTCTAGAGCAAATCTTGTGGCCATTTACCAGACTCCAACACAATGGACCACCACCAGTGTGACTAGAGCACATCTTACTGTGTGTGTCTTGATGTTTAAAGTTTCAGTATCTGAACTTCGTAAATTAGTCATTTTTAGCTGGGATATTATAGCGTTGAACCAGAGGGTCTCAGAAGAACTGTAAGATATTTTACATTCCCTCTTTCTGTGATTTCCTCTCCGACTGAAATACAGTGGGGAGGAAGCCTGCCTATGATTTTTAATGAGCTTTTTGAGGAGGAGAGATTATATATTGTTAAAATTTATTGCAATAAAGAACCATTCAAATCTTCATAGAGTAAAAAGTGAAAGTCTCAGTAGGCCAACTATTCATAGGAAAAAAACCCTACTTTTTAAAAAATGAGCATTTTATACTCAAATTTTATTAGATTTTAATAACATCTTGAAATATATTCACTCATTACATTTTATTGAAGAAATACCTGACTTTGCTCCAAGTTGCTTGATTCTTCATATTCCATAAAATTTATCAGTGGGGATTAAGAATAGCTGAGTAATCTAGTTGAGAGTAGCATATAGCACACGGAGTCAATAAACTGGCAGCTGGCGCTCCTAATTTTTTCCATTGCTTTTTTGGAAGCAAAATCCTCAACCATGTGATACAAAGTAGAATGAAACTCAGTTTCTTCTTTAAGGGCTTCAGAGAATGTCTCACTGTTTTCATTGATCTTGAGCCTTTGTGCTCTGTCACCACTAAACATTAAAAGTGTCCAATTAGGTTTCTGAATAGGTTCTTCAGTAAGGTGTTCCATCAGCTAAAGAAAAAGAAAATTAGAGAAATCCATTAATCGTTCTGTTAGGTATTTTGGCAGAGTATAATTTGAACTCAGTCCCCAAAATGGCTAATGTAAAAGAAACATTCTTTAGTGTCATTTCTTAAACCATGTTTGTATGGAGCTTATCATCAAAAGGTATTCATTCAACAGAGATTTATTGAGTAGCTACATATGCCAGGAAATGTTCTAGGTGCTGGGGATATAACAACAAAGAACATATTAATAACAATTGCAACAATAAAATCCTATCCTCAAGGAGCTTATATTCGAGTGGGAGAAACACACAGTACACAAGTAAATATGGTGGCTCACTTATGCTAAACCATTCATCAGCTTTTAGAATTTGATATCTTTTTTATCAGGCAGTAGTAAATGAGCCAGAAAGTTAAACTGGAGGCCTATCTCTGAGGAAAAAGTTTGTGAATCATAGATATATTCACATTAAAAGCTTCCATCTGTTCTCATGTTGATATAAAAAGCTATAAGGGCACTAGCCTGAAGTCAAGAGCGTTTGATACCATAATGGACAATGAAGGCATAACCTTTATATAGTTTAGTTTGGTTTTATATTTTTGGCAAAATAAAAGTGAAGTTTTAAAACTATTTTGAATGTTAATTTTTTCACCTTTTCAAGAGGAGAAACCATGGCTTACATTGATTTAGCTTTTGAGTATCTTCTTTTGGAGGACAAAGTAGTTTTATGGGTTTTTGCATAAATACCTTAACTATGACTTTCTTTGAATTACATACTGTATTCCACTTGCTCCAACCAAATGCAAAAGCAGAACTTAGCAGGGCCAGTTGTCGATAAGCTTTCAGTTCTACCAAAGGATCCTGTCAATATAAAAACAAATAGAGTTGATCAGAGAGCCTTTCAACAAGTCTTCCATCTTTGGCCTCCTACAGTCGCTTCTCAACACAGAAAAATCCATTTAAAATGTAAGTCAGATTATGTGACGACTCTGTCAGGACAGGGCAATGGTGTTGCTTTTTTCTCAGAAGAAAAGCCAAAGTCCTAACAATGACCTACAAGGGCCTCTCTGATCAGACATTCCCCCCCACACACACACACCCCATTATCATCTCCTTTGCTTCTCCTTTTGCTCTGAGCTCCACTTGGCTAAAGCCCTACCTTCAAGTTTTGTTCAGATCTTACCTTCTCAATGAATGCCCCCTCCTCCAATACCCTATTTGATATAGTATATTGCCCTAACCCCATGATTCCTGATCTGCCTTTTTTTCCCATATAAAATATAAGATTATCTAGTATATTTTTGCCTTCCTCTGCTAGTATGGAAGCTCCACAAGGGCAGGAACCTTTGTTTTATTCACTAATGGATCCTAAGCATCTAAAACAATGCCTAGAATATAAGTGTTCAGAAAAAAAGAATTCTTGAATATTCTGAGATGAATAGTACACTACACATTCAGCATTTGTAGAGTGACTGGCAATTGAGTCACTAAAACCAAGGTGGTTTTTTTTTTTTTTTTTTTTTTTTTTTTGCCTACACATCTATACACACTCTTAGTGATATCTTCAGAATCACTAAAAGTCTACCTGTATTGTCATTTTCTGGTATATTATAAACTTGTTCTGTGCAGAAGAGGTCAATAGCCAAGAACATCTTTCATGATTAGAGCCTACTTTGGCTTCATTTATATATCATAAATATTTACTAAACATCTGATTCAAGGAATATGCTAGGTGCACAGGTGATGAAAGAACAGTCCTCATCTTCATGGAACACACAGTTTAACTTGGAAGGATCTTATTTAACTAAAGCCTTATGAGTAATGTGAAGCAGTACGCAGACACGGAGCCTCTCCCAAGAAACAGAAGGAAGTGGGTTCTGTATATCAGTGGTCCTTTTGTGTGTTTAATTTTGCCTAAGTTGTTATGTTTGGGAAACTGCTGAGTCATTTACTCTTTTAAGAAATCTGACATATATTCAGCCTGGAAGAAGAATGAAAATACACAAAATGCAAAGTTGCTCTAACTACCTTTGCATTAAACTGACCAGCTGTGAATAATGCTCCATTTGTCAATATGAAGATCATACTACAGGCTTACTTTCTTGGGAAAGATTATTAAACTTGAGAGAACGCTGGATTTCTGGTCTTGGCATTTATTCTTTCCTAACTATAATTCTGTACAAGTGAATATAGAAAACCTAAAATGTACCTGAAGAGTTACATAACATTTAATACTTACTAACATTCTAAATGTCCATTACATTAAATTTGGAAAGATTTGTTCTTACCTTATAATTTATAACAACATAAAAATGAGAGTATCCGCTAGGGAAGATATTCAATCCAGCTTCTTTCAATGCACAAATGAAAGAAATAGGAGTCATCCATTTTCCTTCCAAAATAGAGGAATGCTTTTTGTTATTTAGTTTGATTGACGCTAACATGCAGAGGTTTTCCTAGTTTCAATAAGAAGAAAGATAAATTACTATGTCATAATGCCATTTCCAGCCTTTAGGTTCTTCATACTAGGTTTTTTTTTGTTTGTTTTGCTTTTTAGCTCTATATCATTCTGTATTAAAAAGAATGCAGGACAGGGGCGCCTGGGTGGCTCAGCTGGTTAAGCGGCTGCCTTCAGCTCGGGTCATGATCCCAGGGTCCTGGGATGGAGCCCCGCATCGGGCTCCCTGCTCAGTGGAGAGCCTGCTTCTCCTTCTCCCGCTGCCAGTTGTTCTGCCTACCTGTGCTCTCTTTCTGTCAAATAAATAAATAAATAAATAAATAAAATCTTTAAAAAAAAAAAAAAAAGAATGCAGGACAGATATGTTTTGGGCCAGCTCTGAGAAGCCTGCCATAAAGTCTCCCTGTTATCTCAACCAGTTGGTCGGTCAACTCTTTTGGGGCTTTATCTGAACAATCAAGGGACTAAAAGATCTCTCAGGTCTCCTTCCATTGTATGAGTTATGATCTAAGAACACTGAATATTGTCACATTGAATTACAGTAGCTATTTGATAGCTATTCATGTTGCAACTTTTAAGGATAATTTTTTTACACATAAAAGATTTAACATAATAATGCAAAATTATCCAGTTTTAAAGTTCACAAAGCAGCAATTTCAAGGTGTACACAGTTCAGAACTCTCATCTGGTTTTAAAGAGGAAGCCTCTTTAGAGTGGATCAAAAACTCTCTGGAAGTCACACTGCAACAGACTTGTAGCTTCATTAATGGTCTATTTCTACTAACTTTAGGGTACAAATTTGCACCTCATTTGTTTTTTTTTTTTTTTTAAAGATTTTATTTCTTTATTCGACAGAGATAGAGACAGCCAGCGAGAGAGGGAACACAAGCAGGGGGAGTGGGAGAGGAAGAAGCAGGCTCATAGTGGAGGAGCCCGATGTGGCTCGATCCCGTAACGCCGGGATCACGCCCTGAGCCGAAGGCAGACGCTTTAACCGCTGTGCCACCCAGGCGCCCCTGCACCTCATTTGTTATATGTTACACTGATCCAATCACTATTTAGAAATTATGGCTCAAAGTATATTTTAAATATATTTATAACAGACATTTCAATACGTAAATCACCAGTGACTGATTACTTTGACATACTTTCACTGTCGTCAACGCAGTTTAGCTCTTTCATAGGACTTACTATAACTGTGACTTACCTTAATTTGTATTTGAATCTCAGTAAATACTGTAGTCACAGTCAAAAGTACTTTATTCACATCAAGTGGTCTTAGTTCCCATGACTGGAATGGCATGTTAATATGAGTATCTTGAATCAAGGTAACAGGGCCAAAAGTTTCTAGGCTGAATGTTAGAAGTCTTTCTTCTGATTTGTAAGAGACATTGCTGATGCCATCAGTTTGCCAATGTTTACCTTCATAATAAGGAAGAAAGTAAGTTTCATTTTTTTCTATACAAAAATAAGATAAATGAAACCACCCAAATAACTGCAAAGGTGTATAAATTGATCTTTTACATTTAGAAGAGAATCTCTACAAAAAGCCACTTTTGCTGGGAGGCAAAATACTCCTCAGCACAGTATGTAAGGCCTTCAGAATGAAGACTTATGTTTCTGGCTTCATCCCTTGCACTTCCTACACCTGGTTTTAGCTATGCTTTTCCCCCTCCCCCAACAGCATCATACACTGCTGAGCTTCTGCACACGCAGTTCTTTCTTGCTAGAGTACTTAATCCTTTAGAGAACCTCTCCTCACCCCGTTTTAAAAAAAAAACTTTAAAATTCACCTGTGTTAAGTATATATTTTTGGTAAATTCACTCCGTTGTGCAACCTTTACCACAATCCAGCTTAGAGCATTATTATTCTCTACATAAGATCCCTCTTGCCCATTTTATAGTTAATTATTCCCATTCTCACCTCTAGCCACAGGCAGCCATTAATATACTTCCTGTCTATAAAGATTTGTCTTTTCTGGACTTTTCATTTAAATACAATCATATGCAGGTGGTCTTTTGTGTCTCTTACAAGTTAATAATAAAACACAACCCAATTTAAAAATGGGAAGAAGATTTGAGTAAACATTTCACCAAAGAAGATCTAGTAAGGGATAAAAAACACATACAAAAAGATACTCCCCACATGATCAGTTATTAGGGAAATACAAATTATAAATCCTGAAATACCACTTCATACTCACTAGAAAGGCTAGAATAAAAAAGAGAAATAATCACAAATCTTGGCAAGGGTGTGAAAGGTGGGAAACCTCATACCATACTGGCAGAAATGTAAAATGGTACAATTAGTTTGAAAAACAATCTGACAGTTTCTTAAAAAGTTAAACATAAATTTCCCATTCAACCCAGCAATTCCATTCCTAGGTATACATGCAAGAAAAAGGAGAATGTATGGCCACACTAACACTTGCATGCCAACGTTCTCTTAGTCTCTTAAGGCCCAGTTCAATATTCCATACTATGACAGGCTTTCTTTAACGCTCCAGGTGGACCCCCTATGCTGTTCCATAGCACTTTTCTCTATTATAGCACCTTACTGTATTGTATCATGTGGCTTTTCCCTGTCCACCTCTCCTACAACTTTGATAACTCCTAGAGGAAGGAACTATGTCCCATTTATTCTATATTTCTTATTGTGTAGCATAATTATGGAATACATGAGTCATTCCCTTCCTAGAATGCCCTCTCCATCTCCACGTGGCTTCCTCCTCACATGCAGGGTTCCCCTCACTATTTTTAACCTTAAAAGTTCAATATAACAAATACAATTATATTGACAAACTAAGTCATTCATAATTCCTTTTTGTTTTTACATTAGCAAAATTATTTTAATTTGTAAAGGTAAAAGTTAAATATCACCTATAAATAAACTCTCCAAATTTGTATTTCCTGGAAAAGTCTCCCTCCCCATGGGAAAAATTATTGGAGTTGTACATTATTGCTGTCTAATTACTGTAGTCAGAGACAAATTTTACACGTTATATTTCCCTGAATCATGTGGGATAACTTGCCTAATTCTAATTTAGTGTGAATAATTTTTAACATAGTAACTATTTAAAAACATTACCATTAAAGGAAAAGTGAAACTTCTAAAGTAACGTGAAGGGAAGAAATTAGCTAAATGTTCATTTTGGTATGTTTTATAATTTAATGTATTGATGAATCTACATTGTTATTAATTCAAGTTATTTCTAGAATATAAATATATTGTGGCTACGTCTATACAACCAAAAATGTGGATTACTGTAGCCATCATAAAAAATGTTTAAACTACATAACATTTACCCTTCCTGGTAGAGAAATTCCTAAATTCTCTGCTCCTCTGACTACATAAATGGATTAAGTAATAGCTCTGTGCCTTTGTGATCTTATCTGTTCCCAACCTGTCACCAATTCTTCCACAAATAGATGAATGTAAAATGCTTCACATTAAAAGTAAAGCTGTACCTCTTTCCTCTAGCAGCCTCAAACCTGCATACATTAATTCACCAGACCAAGACTTCTCAAAGCTGAGCCAGCCAACCCCAAATGAGGTATTTGCTAATGACTGGTAAATCATTAGCTTATATTTCTGCTGGTACTTCTGATTTTGTTGATATTTATTTCACATTTTGGATAACCAATCATTTCCCATGGTTCAACAATCAAAAGTTATAAAGAGGCAGAAAGTGGCTAGTGTTCCCCTGTCTCGGGTTTCCCAATGGCCCACTCCCTCTCTCCAGTACTTGTTTGTAATAAGATTTGCAATTTCTAAGTTATTAAAATTAAAATAAATTTTAATCACTCCGATCTGAGCTATGTAGTCATTTCAGGAGAGAGTAGGTTTTTCATTTATTTATTTTCGTGTGTCCTACTATTTTGATATTTTTGTTAATTTATTATTTTTTAAAAACATAATGACATAAGTAATTGTTCAGAGATTATGGCAGATATAAGACTTCAGGAACTAACAGTTACAACATTCAATAAATAAACTCCAATCCCTATTCATTTCCATCAAGAGCAAACAAAACAAAGACTAGAGTTGCCATAGAAATGTGTAAGATTAGAAATGCGGAGTTTGCACACTGTATTTTCTGTTTTAAGGATTTGTGTTATAGCTCTTTTCATTACATAATTATCAAAGCTAACTACGGTTTTGCTGTACCTTCACCATCCCACCTTGCAACCACAGGATCTTCAAAAAAGATTACATTCTCCTGAACCTCAAGTGTGACCTCTATGGGTGGGAAAGCATTTTCTGTTTCAACATCTTCTGTAGTTTCTGGAGGATATATATATTTCCGCAATCCTTCTTTGAGTATCTTTTGAAAATGACCAAAATAACATCAAGTTAGAAGCTGACTGGTAACAATTAAAGATGTAAATATTGCTGAGCAAACTATATATAATTATTCTTAATAAGCACTGAAGATTGGTCTCATTTAACTAAAGACTGACAAAATGTCACAACAAAATTAAAAGATAATGATTGAGGAGGAAAAAAAATCACTAAATCTGAATTACGTAATTATTCCTATGGTCCAGGTTCTATGCTGGGACTTACTCATCATTTTATTCCTCTAAGTAATCCTACAAGATATATTTAAAAGAGATAACTGGGACTTAGAGAAATCAAATAATTTGCCAAAGATTACAAAATGACTTTAAGGAGGCACCCAACTCAAAAACAGAGCTATAGGACCCTAAATCCCATATTCTAATACCTTGGTTAGGGTGTGTCGGTGAAGTGAGTAAGGAGTATAAGCAAACTTTTGAGAAGTATAGAAACAAATGGATGAAAGTAAATTAAAAATCATCACATTGTTACACCTCAAACTTATACAGTGTTTTATGTCAATTATATCTCAATAAAGCTGGGGAGAGAAAGCAAATTAAGCCAACAGCAGGTTTCTCTGGGATGGGGGAGATTTGTCCATTATTTGAACACAGGAGAGAAGGATCTAGGGAAGGAAGGGTAGGGAAGATTAAGAATGGTAAAAAAATAGAGGAAAAAACTGGATGGGTAAAAATTCTAGAGGAGGTGGGAGATTACTAAAAAGAGACTTGAATAAAAGGAAGAACACCTCTTTGTTGCAGAAGAGAAAAACAAGCACAAAGGAGGATACTCTGGGCTCAAGCAGAGAACAAGGAATGGTGGTATCAGGACACCAACAAAATTCAAGAACAGATCTTTGAATGAATTCTTGGAAACCCCAGCTCTGGCTGGGGCCTTTCTATGGATAAAGAATTTTGAAGGCCTACCTTCACCAAAGGGATGCCTTTCTTGGACTCCCCCTTGTCCTTCAAGCAACCCGGAGGTAGGAAAAGCTGCTTCAAATAGATTGTTCAGAGTGGCTACAGACCAGGTTATCTCCACCAGGCATGCTCTAATAAGTACATTCTCATTTGTGGGGAGAATGGGAAAGGATTAGTACCATCATCCCCAATGGGGTGAAAATTAGTTGGGGGGGCATGAAAAAATCATATTCTTTTAGGTGTACAGCACAGCTATATATTTAGTATATACACAAATATATTGTATATCTAGGGTATTAAAATTTCATGGGGTGGGCGGCTAGGAAAAAAAATGTCTACAAAGGCTCCTCAGAGAGGTGATAATGGGAAAAAAATAGAAGTTGAGAAATATCACTCTATTACAAGAATACACCAAAGTCCTTAACGGTAGAACTGGGGTGAGAAGTGCCTGGCAGTCTATGTACGTAATGTGCTGGAGGAGAGAGAGAAAGAGGTGGAGAGACAGGGAGAACAAGAGGAAGGGGAAGAACTCAGAAGCTGGAGAGCAAAGAAGGAAGGAGGAAGGGGCTATGACAATATAACAGGGTATATTTGGGACATGAGTCACCATGAAGTAAAGTTAAAATAAACCAAGTCAATACCAGGGCAAATGTTACTATTTACTGAAACAGGAATTTCAGTCCTTCAGTCCTTCAAAAATGATCTAACAACTGCTGTCATTAGCATCCTTACTAAAAGTGTGGAACACGCATCAACAACATTGCCATCACCTGGATTTGTGCTTCTCAAACTTAAATGTGCATATGAACCACCTGAGGGTCTTCTTAAAATTCAGTTTCAGTAGATCTGAGGTGAAGCACCAAATTATGCATTTCCAACAAGTTTCTAGGTGATGCTGATGCTGCTGGCTCATGGACCACACTTTATACGTCAAGGAGCCAGACCAGTGGCTCTCAAACTTTAAGGTGTGTTTTGCTAATACACAGACTGCCAAACCTCACCTCCAAACTTTCTGATTCCCAAGAATCTGCATTTCTAGAAAATTCCCAGATGATGGCAATGCTTTTGGTCAAGGGACCACGTGTTGGTTACCACTGACCTAGACCAGGGTATACAAACTATGGCCCTAGATAATCTGGTAAACCACCAGTTTTTGTAAATAAAGTTTTCATTTACATATGGCTGTCTTATTGTTATGATGGCAACACTGAGAGTTGCAACAGAGCTGGTATGCCCACAAAGCTGAAAATATTTGCCATCTGGCCCTTCACAGAAGAAGTTTGCCAGCATCTTAAATAGACTATCATTATTAAGACCAAACTGGCACAATCTAAACATAGTGCTATAGGTTTACAATTAACATGTATGAATTATAGTTTTAAAATTCATGTTATTTTAGAGTCCTTTCCTTTAGTATTTGATTCAAATTTTATAAATTCAAAACAGTTTAAAATTAGTTTTTCCCCTTTTGTTTGCTTAATAGGGTTAAAGTTCATTAGATGTTAGATCATTTAAGATAAAACTGTGAGAAATTATTTTACTCATAATTTTAATTCAAAAATCAACCTACTTCCACAATCATCCAGCCTTTCATTGGTTTACACTGTGGGGGAAGCTCCAAAATATCCAAGTGGTACACTCCACCCAGGGTTGTGAATTGGCATAAATCAACCTCATTGTCTTCAAAGAAACACGGCTTTTCATTAGCATTCTCTATCAGCAACAACTGTGCTAAAATTAATCAGATTAATTCAGTTTCTGAATAGACTGTTAACATTTTGGTATTAGGAGGGAAAGGAAAAATCTCATACTGGAAACAAAGTTTTTATTTAGCTACTAAAACATCAAAAAGTGGTTAATTCAAAGCTATTCACAAAGCTAACCTTGGGAGTAGTAGTAAGCATGTATAATGGTAGGATAAAGGGGAGGGCTCCATTTATAGTTTATATACAGACACTAAGAATTTGTATATAATAAGCATGTTACTATTAAAATAACTTCAAAGATGTATTGTAGAGGAGGAAAAATAATTTTCCCCCTACCCATCTGAGTTCTTGGCTGAAACCCCTAAAATAAAAGATTAACAAGAGAAAAAAAATCATTCATTAATATGTGTATCTCATGTAAACATGGAAGATTACCCAGGGAAAAATGAGTAATCTCAAGAGGTGGCTCAGAACTCTGGCTTATTCAGCCTCTTCAACCAAGAACAACAAATTTGTGGGGAAATGACAAGAGAAAGGAAAACAGTTTCAAGTTTTTGAGGGTAGAGAAAAGGACTAGTTAGTAAAGTTTGTTATGCAGATTCCTCTGGTTCCCTCTGCAGGCTGACAGGGTCTGAAGCTGTCTCTGGGCATTAACCATTGTCCCTCTTGGTAGAGAGAGGAGGAGTGACACCTTTGAAATTTTATCTCTTGTTTTTAGGCAAGTAGGAGGAGGATAGGCAGCTTTTCTTGCATCTGCATCTTTTCAATTGCTCTTAACTTAAAATATCCTTATGCCAAAGTGACATATTTTGTTTTTAAATTGGACATTATGGGGTTAAAAATCTGAAAGAAGAAAGTAAAATGGTGAAAAACATAAATTTTGGTCCATATATTAAAGTTATTTTTTTTCAACAAAAATAGGCCCAGCTCATTAAAAAAAAAAAAAAAAGGAAAAGAAATAGGGATAGAGGCTTTAAAGTGAAGAACTGTATTGGATAATCCCTTCTGTTTAGAAATTTTATGGGGATGGGGCGCCTGGGTGGCTCAGTCCTTAAGCGTCTGCCTTCGGCTCAGGGTGTGATCCCAGGGTCCTGGGATCGAGCCCCACATCGGGCTCCTTCATTGGGAGCCTACTTCTTTCTCTCCCATTCCCCCTGCTTGTGTTCCCTCTCTCGCTGGCTGTCTCTATGTCAAATAAATAAATAAAATCTTTAAAAAAAAATTTTATGGGGAAATTCTATAATTCCATAATTCTCAATACACAATCAAGGGAATATTTTAAGTCACATTATCACTAAGACCATTCCCACCTGTAGGATAGATAAGAAAGGGAAATGAGATCACTTATAGGTTCCACCCTTTACTTGCTGTGTGATCTTATGCAAGATATGCTAATTAACATGTCTTTTCTCCCCTTCCTCTACAAAAGAGATACTAATATCTACCTTATTGAATTTGGGGCAGTTGTGAGTTAATACATGCAAAAAGCTTAGAACTGGTGCCAGACACATAGTAAAACTTAGGAAGTGTTAGTCTTATTATTTATCATTATAATTTTCCTCTCCCATGAAAGGAAGCACACTGAGAAGTCACTGAATTTAACGCAGGGAGAGCAGACCCTGAAAATGAATGACAATATGCAAAGAAAATTCCAGTTAAGTAATTGCCCTTTTTCCCTTGTATACCTTCAATAAAATGCAGACTTTAATTTTCAAATTTATCTAGTTAATAATCCATTTACCTAAAAAGAAAGAAAAAGAATACTGTATCTAAATTCAGACATTTATGATATATATTACTCAGATTACCATACAGAAAACCTCAGTCTTACTGACAGACGTTCATGAACATATTATAGAATCCTAATTCTAACAGGAAAATTACCTCTTCAGGATACAGAAAAGTTTTAAGGATATAAACCTAGCTGGCTGCTGAAACAGAAGTGTGTTGGAAAAAGTGAAGAAGTAGACAAGAAGTATGTTATGAAAAATATGCTAAGAAATCTATAGAAAATGGATTCCTTAGAAGTGCCTGGGAAGTGATGTACATAAATCTCAAACTAAAAGATTTGCAAATTAAACATCACTATCATTTTGACATTTTTAAACTCTTTCCAATTGCTATTTTCCGAGATAAGACTGAATACGAAAGTGTTGAGAAATTTACGATTATGTATGTGCGTTTGTGAATATTCATTACAACATTGTAATAAAAAATTAGAAATAACTTTACTACTAATAAAGATTTAAATAATGTTCCATTATTGGATGGAGTTATACAGCTACTAAAAAATAAGGTTATTGATGTATTCTGACTTAGGATCGTATAGAATGTTATTCATTTAAACAGAATATGCATTATGTTCTATGTATGTACGTAGAGTATGTTACATAAAATAACAAATATTAGTGATAAAAGAGTAATTTTCAAACACTTGTATGCTATTTCATGGTTTCATTAAAAATCAAAAGAGAGCTAGAGAGAGAAGAACTACAAATAGAAGAAATTTTTGTTAATATTGGTTATTTCAGAAGAGGGATTATGAAGAATTTTCATTTTAAATAGATTTCTGCAACATCTGAGCTTTTTTATAATGACGCTGCATTTCTGTTGTAAGCACGAAAATCCCAATAAAGTTAAATTCTACAAATGTAATTTAGAAGAATACCTGATAAAACTGTTTCACTTAATAATTTCATCTCCAGTTCACCTTTTGTGGCTTCAGATTCTTCCTGACCAACACCCTACAGAAAACACAAGGACAGATGGGTATGATGGTCAGTGTCTGCCGCAGCCCAGATTCACTCTTCACTCTCTTTCTGCTCCAGTTCCCACTTTGGAGGCCTGCTACCTTAATTCTCGGGCCCCAAACCGACACCTGCTCTGGCAGGAAAAGTGGACTCAAAAACAACATTTTAAAAATCAGTTAAAATGAGAGCACATCTCCACAGAACCTCACGAGGGCAGGAGCTAGTCTGCTCAGACGCCCTGATGACAACGCTCAAGTATAAAATAGACGAAAGGCAACGCAAGCTATAAAATCATTACTTACAGCCGCGTTTTGATTTTAGCCAAGTTTTAGATTTTCCTTGACTTGGGCAATCAGCTCTCTGATAGACTAATTCCAAAGCCCGTTTTTGGGTGAGCCTCTCGAGGAAATTAAAGATGCCATGCACCAAGTAATGTAAAAGACACTCTACTGTAGTGTAATGAGTATTTCAGTAGGAGGACATAAGTCTAGAATGTATATCTAAAACTGCCACTAACTTACTTTTGTAATTTAGCAAGTCATTGAACCATTTTGGGCCTCAAATCCCTGCTCTAACAACATATTTGGTACTGAACTGAGTGCCAGGCATAACAACACATCTTGGAAACAATCCTAAGAGATGGCTATTATCTTCATTTTACAAAACAAGGAAACTGAAGCTTAGGGAAATAACTGTTTTAAAAGTCAAATAAAATAAGAGAAGAATATTGTATACAGTAAAGCTGTGTACACTGTAAGTATTTGGTTTCTGTGTGCTAATATTTGCAAACTGGATGATATCCAGCAAACTTCATTTGACTCCATATGCCATCTGTACTTTTGGAGCAATAGGAAAATCTCATACCAGAATTTTAGTCAGAAGCTAGTTAATCCCATCATGTCTCTCATCCTCAACCATCATACAGAGCCCAGTCTCCCTTAATAAATTATCTTGTCCCTTATTCCTGTCACTGTATTGTCCTGTGTCTTCTTCTTGACCAGTTTTAATACCACTGCATTCTCTGCTAACCCTTTCCATGGCACCTCTGAAACATCTCATTTACTAACTCATTCATTCAAAGAATTTTAAGAGTGCCTAAATTGTACAGGCATTGCCAGATACTAGGAATAAACAAGAAAAGACAAGGTCCTGACTCAAGGTGCTCCCAGGCTATTAGGGAAAGCAGGTAAACAAATGGTTATAGTACAGTTTTGTGGGTACTGTAGTAAAAAGTCAGGGGGTCATACTAGAAATAGAAAGAACAGTTAATTCTGTGGGAAAAATATTCCGTGAGTGGGTAAAGATAGGAAATGCTACCCAAAGGTGGTAAAGTTTGAACTAAATCTTGAAAGATAATTAGGTCTTCCCCCAAAAAAATGGTGGGAAAAATTCCAAGTGTGAAGGCAGAAAGGCATGAAGTAAAACAAGGGTTCCAAGCACCCCAAATACTCAGGTATGGTTGGGGTGAGACATACTAAGAAGTTGTAAAAATTTGAAGCTGGAGAGAGGCAGGGGCTAGAGTGTAAAGTTTAGATGACACTCTAAAGACTAGAATTTCTCCTACGGATAAAAGCCCAGAAAGGACTTAATAGGAAAGTGGAATTTGGAAAGAGTATTCTGGTGGCCAGCTGATGAATGGATTCCTTAGTGGAGAGTAAGAAGTCCAAAGTAATCATGGCACACTACATCATAAACTAATGATGTACTGTATGGCGGCTAACATTACATTACATTACATTACATTACATTACATTACATACATAAATATCCAAAGTAAGAGCATCAGGCCCAAACTCAAGGTAGAAGTAATCAGGTTCATTAGAAGGAGCATATACGAGAGACGACACAGAGGTAGAACCAACATACCATGGAGGGTGACTTGCTATAGAAGACCAGGGACAGGTAACGGCTGATTTTTAGGTGTCCGACTTAGGTACTAAACTGCATGGTGATACAGTTATCAGGAAAAGACAAAAAGGGGGGTGCGTGGGCGGCTCAGTCGTTAAGCGTCTGCCTTCAGCTCAGGGCGTGATCCCGGTGTTCTGGGATCGAGCCCCACGTCAGGCTCCTCTGCTGGGAGCCTGCTTCTTCCTCTCCCACTCCCCCTGCTTGTGTTCCCTCTCTCGCTGGCTGTCTCTCTGTCAAATAAATAAATAAAATCTTAAAAGAAAAGAAAAGAAAAGAAAAGAAAAAGACGAGGAAGGACAGGTTTGGGGGAAAAGTAATGAATTCACTTGTGGGTATGCTGATTTTGAGGTGCACATGGACATCCAGGTGGCCTTTGACATTATCATTAAAAATCCAGTTGTGTTTCTTTCTTCAAGGAAGGATTCTGATCATTCAAAATACCAAAGATCTCAGGCCAATAAGCAAGGCAGGCTTTCCAACTCACATCTTCAAAAAAAGTTGAGAATTCTTCAGAGTTTAGACCAAACTGGTATCCTCCCTTGCAGAAAAACTCAAAATTTAGATTTCTCAAAGGAACTTTTCCCTCGATAGCCATAGTACTATGCCATGCTACAACAGGAATTTATCAGCTTCTCTGTTATCACAGAATACAATAATCTTGTATTTAACACACTGACTTTACATAATTCAGAATTTTTACCATTTTATGCTACTCTTTACCTCAGCTGACTCTTTTTTGAAGCTAGACTACTCGATGCAGGAAGCAACGTGTCAATTTACATTCTGGTGCAAGCCCCTTAATCTTGCTGACTACTCCAGAACGTTTTCCTGTCATTGCGCTTGTACCACACCATTAGAACATACTCCTGCACAAAACTTAAGCTCCATGGGGCGCCTGGGTGGCACAGCTGTTAAGCGTCTGCCTTCGGCTCAGGGCGTGATCCCGGCGTTATGGGATCGAGCCCCATGTCAGGCTCCTCCGCTATGAGCCTGCTTCTTCGTCTCCCACTCCCCCTGCTTGTGTTCCCTCTCTCGCTGGCTGTCTCTATCTCTGTCTAATAAATAAATAAAATCTTAAAAAAAAAAAAAACTTAAGCTCCAAAACGCATCTGTTGACAATATAATCTTTCACAGTTTTATACATTATGAAGCTCCTTGTGTTGGTTGGCTATGAAGCAGAAAAAAAATGCTTTTTTCTTCATATTATCATCATGTTTTATATCTGATCATGAAAAGTCCTGTTTCATCATAATTGTTTTACAAAATTGGCTATTTTTCATGGATTTTTTTCTTCTCCAAATAAACTTCAGTAGTGTTTTGTCAAGTCTCAAAATTACCAACTGGAATTTTTACTTGAATAACACTAAATTTATACAGGTATAATAAATCTATAAAATAATACTTTCTAAAAACTGTTTGCCTAGAAACATTGACAGAATATGAAACAGAAGGTAGCTAAAGTATAACTTTTCAATGAGACCTGGGCTCAACAGACACAGGAATTGCCTTACAACATGGGAAGGACTTCATAGAACACTAGCAAAGTATTTTTTTGTTGCAACTTGATAAATGAGCAGATATTGTAACATGGAAAAATATATATATATAATTTGAATTTGATATAAAACAAATATTGTAACATGGAAACAGATACAAAACAGATATTGTAACATGGAAAAAAATATATATATATAATTTGAATTTGATATAAAACAACCTGGATCATGAATAAGATCAGTGGAAACAGAATAGAGATTCCAGAAATAGATCTCATGATCCACTTGGGAATTTAGCATTTGGCATTTCAGATCAATAGGAAAAACCTAGGTTCATATGGTGTTTTGAGACAGTTGGGTAAGATTTGAAATAAAACAAATTTAGATTTTTCCCACTTTACACTAAAATAAATTCCAGATGGATAAAAGATTTAAATGTAAAAACGTAACTAAACCAATCAAAAGCCACAAAAATCATGAGAGTATATGATGAGAAAGTATGTGTTGACATCAACAATTATCAGTGCCGGAAGTGATCTTGATATTGCATATCTGAAAAACATCAGCACTGAGTACAAATTGGTCTAGAATTTTGTTGTCCATCAAAAGAATATCTATATAAAGGAAGTTCATTGGTCTGAAGTCCAGTTTTCCATCAAAAGGTGATTTAAATTTAGAGCTACAGAATAAATTGTTGGAATTGGCTCTTCATAAGGAATCAAAATGAATTTCGAAAATACAGTGTCATTTGCTTCATTTTGTCTAAAAGCTAAGAATGATTATCCTGAGTTTGCTGAAGTCTCATTTATTCCTGTGGCTTTAATACCATCTGTAGGCCAGTGGTTTCCAGATCTGTGCTAGCGAGGCTCTTCGGGACACACACAGTCTGTACTGCTCAACTCTAGAAGCGCGATGCACAGTCCGCGCGGACACGTAGCTGACTTTGAGCAGAGCTCCAGGTTCACATCTGCCTACCTGACATTTCCCTTCATGTGTCCCAAAAGTACCCTGCCCAAAATAAAACTCTTGTTTCACTGTCACTCTCAACCAGTTCAGTCCATTCCTGTGCATCTCAGTAAACTGCACCACCATCCGCTTAGTTTCCCAAAATAGAAACTCCGCAGGGCTGTTTTACCTGCAAAACATATCCCAAACATATCCACCTTTCCATGTCTCTTACTACCACCTTCGACCAGGCACCATGGCTCCTCATGCCTCCCCATGCCTCCCCACTGCTATTAACCAGATGCTGAGCTTCTACTCTGGCCCCGCCCAATCCATTCTCTACACAGGAGCCAGAATAACTGTGCAAAGCTATCAATCAGATCACGCCACCCTCCCACTTACAACCCTCTAACAGCTTCCCATTGCATATATGATAAAATCCTCACTTTCCTCTGGCCTGCAAAGCCCTGATTCTTCTGGCTTCTGCTTTCCTCTCTGATGTCATCACACACCACTTTCCTCCTTCCAACATATGTCAGGCCACTGGCCTTCTTACCTGGTACTCATTTCTGTCTCATGACCTTTGTAGTAATTGTACTCTCAGACTAGAATATTTTTACCCTATTACATAGCTGATTCCTTCTAGTCGTTCTCAGCTTAAATAATAACTCATCATAAAAGCCCTCCCCAACCACCCAATCTAGTCACCACCAGATTATCTCCCATAATCCTGTTTAATTCTGTGCATGACATTTATTACTATCTGCTGTTCTCCAGTTTTTATTTATTGTTGGTCTCTCATGACTTGTATATAAATCATGAGAGCAAGAATCTCATTTGTCCTTTCATCATTGTCCTGTGAGGGCAGAACAGGACCTGCATACATAGGTAGACATTCAATAAATATTTGTTGAGTAAAGAAATAAGCAGAAGGTCCGGGGTATGACCATGAAAATGGGTCGCTGAATTAAATTTGTGGGAAGTTGAAGGTCACTAAATGTTGACGCTATATTTTTTACATGGGTTATTCTCATGGATTTTAACTTTATCCATGATGATGCCAACAAGTACCTGAATCTCCAGAGATAGTTCACGTCTTCACACTTTTCCCCAATAACCCGAATAATTTTCCTTCTCATCTAAACTTCTCCATGCCTATCAAAGGATCTAGTTCAAATGTTACCTCATCAGAGAAGACATCCATTCACTCTATTTTTCTTTTGGATCAAATGTGATCTCTTAACTCCCATCCATAATCTCCCTCATTGCACATATCAGAATATGTTCTCCACAAGATTGTTCGTTGAAAATAAAGATCATGTTGAATTTCTTATAGAAGGTACTTAGTAATGTTTTATATATATCTACTCATATTTATGTTAAATCTCATATCTTTTTAGAGTATCTTAAAGATAAAGACTATTTTTAACTTGAACTTTAAAAAGTTCAAAGGCCCATATATCATGCATGCTCCTTAGATCACTACAATATTTCTGAAGGTGATTATCATCTTTTTAAAAAAACATTTCTCATAAATGCACAACATTTAAATTAGGCTTTTCTAAAAATTTTGTAAGATACATAAATTGGGAAGACAATATTACCCAATACCTATAATTTTAGTGTTATTATTATTACACATTTAAATTAACTAAAATATGGTATTAAGAGCCCTCTAGTGGCAAAGTTCTTAATAGACCTATAAAAAAAGATAATTTGGATCATCTTCTGAGATTTAGTTTTTTTAACAAGGTGCTAAATACTTTTTACTTGTTATCATATCACATATCACATACAACTCAGGTATTTTGGGTAATTCCGACCTTTTATACTGATAATTTGTCTTGCAATCAGCCTCCAAATTCGTTAAAAAAGATAGGGGAAATATATTTATATTAAAATATGCCAACCTAAAAATTTTAAAGGTAAGCAGTTTACCCTAAATAAGAAAGTTGTAAAAATACAGAAATCTCTTCCCCTAAAGCCAAAATATACTGTTTTCCTACTGATGTAACAGGTAGTCCCTAATTTATACATATACTTAAACACAGGTACACAGATACATACAAGTTAAATTTCATGAATTTACATGCCAATTAAAAAAGTTTAGAATACACTTGCCGAACAAAACAGTGTTGTGAATGGCATTTAGGGTTATGATAGTCCTTCTACTGCTGTGATTATAAAGGAATACAAACCTAACTGTCCTTCACATATATTGCTTCAAATTCATTCTGAGTTCCGAATGGACTGCAAAGCGCACACTTCCTGAGGCCTTGTGGTGAAAATGAAGCCTCCCTATCACCATTTGTACTATGTCACATCACTACAGGGATAAGAACTGCTGAGGACAGGTTCCCAAGAATCTCTACTGCCAAGATCAAAGTTTCCCTAAATGTAGCATAAATCGTTCGCAGCACACTCAATTGTAACTGAAAGGGTCTCAAGCATCTCTAATACAGAATGACGGAAGTGTGGATAGTGGCGAATTCCTTGATATGGGTGGCTGTGCTTTTACACAGATAGTTCACAACAAATCAGACTCAGGTCAGGGCCCACTTTTAATCACTTAAGCATACATTCATTCACTTATTTCATTCATTCAATAAACATTCATTGAACCCCTAACATATACCAGGCCCTGTGCTTACACTAAATACAAACTGTCAAGACACTCTTATCCTCAAGATCATAATTATTTAAGGTTAAGAATTCTGATAATTAAACAGAATAAGAATGGAGTAGAGACATCTAATTTAGCCTGAAGGGGAAAACTTTATGGAGGTAAAATTTAAGGTAACTCCTTAAAGACAAACAGAAGTTAGGTGCAGTGGGTGAGGATGATGGCTGGAAGAGAATTTCACGATGACGAAACAGCAAACGGGCATCACAGAGGCTTATGAACTTTTCTCCCTTTAAAATCAAAAAAAGGAAATATATTGTTTCATTTTCTATTAGAAAAGTAGTGTGTGGGGAAAAAAGTAATGTGTGTTCAATACTTGCTTATTGAAAATTCAAACAATACAGAAGTGTAAAGAAAATTTTAAAATCACTGATATTATAGAATCATCTCACTTTTCTCACACTCCCCACACCTGACCACCAAAATAGCTGCTGTTTGGTGACTAGGCTTCCAGATTTTCTTCTATGCATTAACAAGTAACAGAAATCCCCTCACAAAACAGAATCCTATGGCTAATATGGTTTTGTAACTTGAATAAGTATCTTAACAATACATTTTTGGTATCTTTCTATATAAAAGTATATAGGTTCCAGTTCAAGATGGTGATGTAGGAGGACCTTGAACCCACCTCCTCCCACAGACACATCAAAACTACACCTACATATAGAAGAGTTTCCTCTGGGGCTGGGCGGTGGGGAGGGGGGGAGCCCAAAACTAGCTGAGTAACTCCCACACATTGGGTGAATGAGAAAAAACCCACATCAAAGTGGGTAGCAAAGGCTGAGACACAATCTTGCCACGAATCCCACTTCCCTGCAGTGACCCGCAATCAGGAGGGAGTACATAGACATCAACATCTCTCTGAGGACTGAAGTATTTGAACCCCATATCTAGCACTGTAACTTTTAAAACCTGCAGTTGAGAGATCAGCCCCTAAAATACCTAGCTTTGACAGCCGAAGGGGCTTGTGTCCACAAAACCCACAAGGCTATAGCAAGCTGAGAAACAGTTACAAAGCTTCCTCTGTTTGACTTACCAGCCCCAGGGCCTAGTGCAGAAGCAGCAGACAGAAAAATCGCCCTGACTTTCTGTGAAAGAGGCTTATTTGCTTATCTTAAAGTATAGGCCCGAGGGCCAGGGCATATAATTTAATGCACCTCTAGGGGCCTATTGAATTACTCTTCAAAAACAGAAACCAGTGGGCACCATCTCTGTGTTCTCCCTCTGTCTAGCGCCAGATTCCAGTATCGCCCAGAAAGGAGCTTACAACCTATTTCTGTGTGTGATTTTCTGCAGCCACCACCCAGGGGACACCTTTAGATTGCAGATTGCGTGGCTCTGGTGACCAGTAGGGCTCACATACAAAAGTCCCATAGGGCCGTAACAAATAGTGAAAGGGTTCTTAACTGGCCACCATCCCCAGGAGAGGCAACAGACCCAGGAGTTCAGTCTTTTTGTGAAAGAGGCCTATTAGCTTAATCTAAATAGCTATGGCCTGAGGGGCAGGCTTCTAATTAAAAACACATCCAAGGGCCAACTGTAATCCTCCCCAGAGACTGCAATGGGTGCTCTCTCTTCGAGCTCCCACTCTCGCTCTCTCTCTCTCTCCCTGCTTCGCTCTAGAGCACCACTATTTAGCAGAAGACAGTTAGTACACGTGCCTGGTGCCCTGAGTTTTGCATCTAGTTCCCTGATTTTTGTGGCTGCTGCCCAGGTGATACCTCTTGATTGCCTGGGTCTGGTGGCCAATGGGGCTTGTTTTCATGGTTCACCAAAACAGTTGCAAAGAAAGAAACAGTCTTAACTGGCTATCACCCCAGCACTTAGCACAGAGGGAGCAAACAAAAATATCCTTCTTCCAGTATTCCCCGGAAAGATGTACATTTGCATACTTTATAAGCTGCTGCCTGAAGGCCTGGCTTCCAATTAACCTGAACCTAGGTGCTGATGGAGACCCTCATCTTTGGGAACAGATCTTGGTGCATCCTCAGCTACTGAGAGCCACTAAAAATAAAGTAGGCTGCTTTGGACAATCACAAAAGACCAAGAGACAATGAAGAGCTAAGGCAAGGTTGAATGATACGTTTCATCTGCTACATGAGGCCACTCCAAGACGGGGAGAGGTGGCTGTTTAATGCACAGAAACCAACAGAGAGAGTCATGTAAAATGAAGAAACAAAGGAATATATTCTAAAGGAAAGAACAAGATAAAACCTCAGCAAAGACCCTACTGAACTGGAGGTAAGTGGCTAATCTGATAAAGGTTCAAAACAATGGTCATAAAGATGCTCACCACACTCAAAAGAAGAAGGGATGAACAAAGTGAGAATTTCAACAAAGAGATAGAAAACATAAGACTGTGGAATAGAAATCACAGAGCTGAAAAATACAAAAAATGAACGGAAAAAATACAATTAATAAACTCAAAGGGCAGTGGAATTCACCCAATCAGAGCAGAGAAAGAGAGAGAGAGAAAGTGCGGAGATAGCTTTAGAGACTTACAGACATTACACAGGTCAACATTCACATTATAGGGGTCCCAGAAGGAGAAGAGAGAAGGGAGTAGAAAACTTATTTGAAGAAATAATGACTGGAAACTTCTACCCTGGGGAAGAAAACAGACATCCAGATCCAGGAAGCCCAGAGAGTTCCGAAAAAGATGAACCCAAAGAGACCCACACCAAGACACATTATAATTAAAGTGTCAAAAGTAAAAGACAAGGAGAGAATCTGAAAAGCAACAAGAGAAAAATATTTCATGACATACAAGGGAGCCCCCATAAAACAGTCAGCAGATTTTTTTCAGCCGAAAGTTTGCAGGGCAGAAGGGAGTGTCACAATTTATTGTGCTAAAAGAAAAATCAAAAACAAAAACTGCCAAGTAAGAATACCTGGCAAAGTTATCATTCAGAATTGGAGGAGAGATAAAGCTTTCCAGACAAGCAAAAGGTAAGAGTTGATCCCCACTAGACCAGCCTTATATTACAAGAAATGTCAAAGTGACTTCTTCAAATTGAAACAAAAGGGTACTATTTAGTAACAGAAAACACATGAAAGCATAAATCTCACTGGTAAAGGTAAATGTATAGTAAAATTCAGAATAATTAATGTAAAGATGGTGAGTCAATCTCATAAAGCTACTATAAAGGTGAAAACAGAAAAGTAGTAAAAATAACTATACTATAATTTGTTAAGGAATACACAAGATAAAAAGATGTAAATGGTGACATCAAAACCATAGAACATGGTGGAGTTAAAATACAGAGCTTTAGAATGTGTTCAAACTTAAATTGTTATCAGCTTAAAATGGACAGTTATAAATATGTTGTTTTATGTAAGCCTCATAGTATCCACAAAGCACGGAACTTATTGTAGACCCACAAAAGATAAAGAGAAAAGAATCAAAGCATACCACCACAAATCAAGGCATCATACAAAAGGAAGAGAGCAAGAAAAGAAGAAAGAACAGAGGAATTACAAAATAACTAGAAGACAATGAACAGAATGTCAATAAGTAATTACCTATCAATAACTACTTCAAATGTAAACCAACTAAATTCTCCAATCAAAAAACACAGAGTGGTTAAATCATAAAGAAAGAAGACCCATCTATAGGCTGCCCAAAAGAGATTCACTTCAGATGTAAAGACACACACACACAGTGTGTGAAGGGATGGAAAAAATACTCCATGCAAATGAAAACCAAAAGAAAGATAAGGTAGCTGCACTTCTATCAAAGACTTTAAGATAAAGACTAATAAGAGACAAAGGTCATTACATAATGATAAAGGGGGCAATCTAACAATATACAACATAAAATTTATGTACCCAACATAGGAGAACTTAAATATAGAAAGCAATTATTAGCAGATCTAAAGGGAGAAAGAGCAATACAATAATAGTAGGGAGCTTTAATACCCCACTTTAATCAATTATTAGATCATTCAGACAGAAACCTATAAGGAAACATTGGCCTTAAATAATATGTTAGACCAGATGAATTTAACAGACATATATAGGCCATTCCATCCAAATGCAACGGAATATACATTCTTCTCAAGTGCACACGGAACATTCTCCAAGATAGATCATATGTTAGACCACAAAATAAGTCTTAATAAATTTAAGAAAACTGATATCATATCAGGCATCTTCTCCAACCACAATGTTATGAAACTAGGAATCAATTACAAGAAAACTGGAAAATTCACAAATATGTGGCAATTAAAAAACATGCTACTGAACCACCAATGGGTCAAAGAAGAACTCAATGGAGAAATTTAAAAAAATACCTTGAGACAAATAAAAATAGAAATACAGGGGCGCCTGGGTGGCACAGCGGTTAAGCGTCTGCCTTCGGCTCAGGGCGTGATCCCGGCGTTGTGGGATCGAGCCCCATATCAGGCTCCTCCGCTATGAGCCTCCTTCTTCCTCTCCCGCTCCCCCTGCTTGTGTTCCCTCTCTCGCTGGCTGTCTCTATCTCTGTCGAATAAATAAATAAAATCTTAAAAAAAAAATAGAAATACAACATACCAAAACCTATGGGATGCAACAAAAGGAGTTGTAAAAGAAAAGTTCATAGCAATAAATGCTTAAATCAAGAAACAAGATAGATTCCAAATAAATAACCTAACTTTATACCTCAAAGAACTAGAAAAGGAACAGATGAAGCCTAAAATTAGAAGTAAATAACGAAGATCAGAACAGAAGTAAGTGAAATAGAGACTAAGAAAACAATAGGAAAGATCAATAAAAGATATTTTTTAAAAAAGATAAACAAAACTGACAAAACTTTAGCTAGATTCATGAAGAAACGAATAAATAAAATCAGAAATGAAAGAGGAAACATTACAACTGATACCACAGAAGTACAAAGGATCATAAGAGACTACTCTGAACAATTACACACTAGCAAAATATACAACCCAGAAGAAATGGATATTCCTAGAAACATACAACCTGCCAAGACTGAATCTTGAAGAAAGAGAATATCTGAACAGATCAATTGCTAGTAAGGAAATTGAATAAGTAATCAAAAACCTCCTAACAAACAAAAATCCGGACCAGATGACTTCACTGATGAATTCTACCAAACATTTAAAGAATAATTAATACTAATCCTTCTCAAAGTCTTTCAAACAACGGAATAAAATAGAACATTTCTAAACTCATTTTACAAGTCCAGTATTACCCTGATACCAAAACCAGACAAGAACACTGTAATACAATTATAGGCCAATATCCCTGATAAACAGAGTGCAAAATTCTCAACAACATATTAGCAAAGTGAATTCAACAATACGTTAAAAGGGTTGTACACTATGATTAAGTAGGGTATATTACAGGGATACAAGAATGGCTCAACATCCACAAATCAATCAATGTGATATAGCACACTAACAAAATGAAGGATAAAAATCATATAATCATCTCAGTAGGTGCTGAAAAAGCATTTGACAAAATTCAACAGCCATTTTTTTAAAAAACTCTCAACAAAGTAGGTATAGAGGGAATGTACCTTAACATAACGAAGGCCTTATATGACAAGCTCACAACCATCACACCCAACACTGAAAAGCTGAAAGCTTTTCCTCTCAGATCAAGAACAAGACAAGGATGCCCACTGTCACCACTTTTATTCAACATAGTATTGGAAGCCCTAGCCAGGGCAATTAGTCAAGCAAAACAACAAGTAAAAATGCCACTATCTACAGATGACATGATATTATATATAGAAAACACTAAGGACTACAAGAAAAATCTGTTAGAATTTATCAATAAATTCAGTAAAATTACAGGATACAAATTCAATATACAAATCTCAGTTGCATTTCTATATACTAAAAACAAACTATCAGAGAAATCAAGAAAACAATACAATTACAATTCTATCAAAAAGAATAAAATACCAGGAATAAATTAAACCAAGGAAGTAAAAGACCCGTATACTGAAAAATGAAACACTGATAAATGAAATTAAAAACACATATAAATGGAAAGATATTCTATGCTCATGGATTAAAAGACTTAATATTGTTAAAAAGTCCATACTACCCAAAGTAATCTGCAGGTTCAGTGTGATGCCTATCAAAATCCAATGACATTTTTTTACAGAAATAGAACAAATGATCCTAAAATGTGTATGGAACCACAAAAGATCCTGGATAGCCAAGGCGATCCTGAGAAAAAAGAACAAAGCTAAGGCATTGCACATCCTGATCTGAAATTATATTACAAAGCTATAGCAATTAAAACAGTATTATATTGGCATAAAACAAACACATTTATCAATGGAACAGAATACAGAGCCCAGAAATAAACCCACGCATGCCTGGTCAATTAATTTATGAAAAGGACCGGAGAATATGCGATGAGAGAAGATCAGTTTCTTCAGTAAACGGTGCTGGGAAAACTGGACAGCTATATGCAAAAGCATGAAACTGGAACACTTTATATCATATACAAAAATTATCTCGAAATGGACTAAAGACTTGAACATAAGACTTAAAACCATAAAACTCCTAGAAGAAAGCATAGGTGGTAAACTCCTTGACATTAGTCTTGGTGACCAAAAAACAAAGGCAACAAAAGCAAATATGAATAAGTGGGAAAACATCAAACTTAAAAGCTTCTGTAGAACAGAAGAAACAATCAACAACACAAATAGGCAACCTACCAAATGGAAGAAATATTCGCCAATCATATATTTGATAAGGGGTTAATATCCAAAATATACAAAGAATCTACATAACTCAATAGTAAAAAAAACAATCCAAAACAAAAATGGGCAGAGGATCTGAGTAGACATTTTTCCAAAGAAGACATTTAGATACATGAAACAGGTCAACAGTTACATGAAAAGGTGCTCAACATCACCAATCATCAGAGAAATGCAAATCAAAAAACACAATGAGATATCACCTGTTTCCTGTTTGGATAGCTATTTTCAAAAAGATGATAAGAAGGGTTGGCAAGGAAGTAGAGGAAAAGGAACCCTTGTGCACTGTTGGTGGGAATGTAAATGGGTGCAGCCACCATGGAGAATAGTCTGGAGCTTCCTCAAAATAATTAAAAATAGAACTACCATATGATCCAGTAATTCCACACTTGGATATCTATCCAAAGGAAATAAAAACACTAACCTTGAAAAGATATATGCACCTCCATGTTCACTACAGCTTTACTGATAGTAGTCAAACATAGATGCAAGTGTTCACTGATGGATGAATGGATAAAGTAAACACAGTATATATACACAAATGAATATTATTAGGTCATAAAATAGGAAATCTTGCCATCTGTGACAACATGGATGGACCTGGAAGGCATTATGTGAAATAAGTCAAAGAAAGACAAATATTGGATTATCTCACTTATATGTGGAAGCTAAACAAAAACAAAAACAAACTCACAGAGAAGAGACTGGCAGTTGCCAGGGATTGGTGGGGGTGGTGGTGAGTAAAATGGGTGAAGACGGCTAAAAGGTAAAAAACTCCAGGTAAGTCCTGGGGATGTGATGTACAGCATGGTGACTGTAATTAATAATACTGTATTGTATATTTGAAAGTTGCTAAGAGAGATCGTAAAAGTTCTCATCACAAGAAGAAAATATTTTAACTATGTGTGATGATGGACATTAATTTAATTAGACTTACTATGGTAATTATTTCATTGTAAAGATATCAAATGATTATGTGGTACACCTGAAACTAACAGGTATGTCAATTTTATCTCAATTTAAAATTTAAGAGAAGTATATAAAGTCTATATCATTATTTTCAATGGCTACTAATATTTGTCGGCTATTTGATTGCTAATTACCCTGTGGAAAATATTTGCTACTATAAAAATATCTCAATAAATATTGTAGCATATTTTTATTTATTTGTCCTATTATTTCATAATAAATTATTAAAATTAAAATCACAATCACTGTTGGGTACATTTACATAGTACCGAATTGCCCTTCAGAAAGAGTGTACAAATTTACATTTCTAACAACAGTATATGAAAATGCCTCCTCCCCCTCATGCTCGATCTGAGAAGACAGGGTATCATGTTGCTTCTAATTTGATCACTTACTTGATTCACTATCTTTTTATTTTTTCATTGGCTAGTTGCATTTCTCCTCTCATCTGCCTACTCAAGTCCTTTGCCTAATCTCACAATAGGAAATTATCTTACCAGTTTGTAAGAGCTCTTTATATTAAAATATTAACCCCTTGTTTTATATGTTTAAATAGTTTTTCCATTTCATTATCTTTCAACTTTCTTCATAGAGAGGTTTATTTGGCTATACAAGTGTTTGAATCCAGAATCTCCTTTTATGGTCTTGATTTGGATGCACTGATAAGAAAGATCTTCTTGTAAAGATAATAAAATAACTTTCCTATATTCTCCTCATATATTTGTATCATTCTGAGTTTTCATTAGTTTGTTTTTACATTTAAAACTTTAATGTTATTTTTTTAAATACAAATAAAAATTAATTTCAAATCCCAAGCCAATTACTATATTAAACCCATCCTTTCCCTTCTCAATTTCTGGAACTTCTTGTATACAGATCTTGAATCTCTTACTTCTTTCCATCCTTTCTTCTACTTTTTCCCCCCATAAATTCCATCAAATTATCTTCGCCCTCCTCTTTTGAGCTGCTGACTCTCTTTATCTATCCAGTGATTTCTACCTTCTGCAGGCTACTCACACTTACAAAAGGTGGTTTACACTGTTCGGTATTAGTAGCAAGAGTAGGCCCAACGGACCATTGTTACAATCTGCCCTCCCTTCTTTCCTACCCAGCAAAGCACAGCAAGCGCCTGGGGGATTCTTCGCTCCAAGCAGTTGCTGCTCCGCGGGCCTGACCCCGCCCCACCGATCCTCCTTCAGCACAGGAGACGGCTTTTCCCTCCTGCCTTGGCACACTTAACCATGACCTCAGGATCCTTCTGCTTCTGTGGAACACATTCGTGCTTTAGCATTATTCATATAAACTTTCTCAGAATTGTGTGGGGGTTCTGGAAGGATGCTAGAGCACACAAGCATAAGCATCGATACACACGCCTGCTCGGTGTGATGAGAGTTTTGGTTCCTGGAAACGGGGGCACTAAGTGAATTAATGTTACTCATCTTTTGGGCAATTTTCTCTTTTGAAATCCCCTGATAACAGTTCCCTCCAGCCAGGTTTCCCTGTCTCCTATTCATAGAATTGTTGGTCAAGCTTCCCAGGCTGAGGAGAAGTTTCATAAAATAAAACTGTTTCTGCCGTATCACTCATTGCTGATCTTAACTCTGGGTTTCCTAGACTACTTATTTGAGGACAGCTTCAATATTCCATGAAACATGCATTTTACCACTGGGTAGAATGCTTTTCCTGGGCGTACTTTTGTGGCATTATCAACATTAGCCATTGACATATCTTTAGTTATTGTTATAAGTTGAAACTGTTCATAAAGCATGAAATAACAATGGAAAAACCAGATGTAAACACACTGATAAGAGCCATTTGAACCGAGGAAAGCTTAGTTTGGTAGATTTGAGCTCACTAGTTGAGAGTAAAGGAAATAACTCGTTACTGTAACGAATGATAGACCTTGAAAAAGATCTATAATTGCACTGTTTGTTATTACAGTGAATTTATATGCTTATATTTTTAATATAAAATTATTTCCAACATTAACAGAACTGTAATAAATCATCACTGCATAAGCCATTTTAACAGACATGTGCATAAGAATTGTGTTAGCCATGTTAATTCAAGTAACAAATTATGTTTCCTAATTATTATTTCACAATTTTCAAATAACGTGAAATTCTTGAATAAAATGTTGATGGGTTTTCATTAAATATTAATTATAATCAAGGAATTTGAGGGGGGGAGAAATTATCCAATATTTTGAATCAGATCAAGGCCAAACATTTTTAGACACTTTTTTCGTACAACAATTTTGTTACCTTGTTTTTAATTTGCCCTGTTTTCACAAATGTTCCACCACAAATCCTGTCAAACTTTAAGTTAATGGGTTTTCATTTTGTTTTTTACTGCATATTTAATTACTGTGAAGTCTAGGCCCCATTTACTCATTCTTTATTTTCCCCCCACCTTAGAAATCAGTATGTCCCTTCCACACACATCTTATTAGCTAAAGCAAGTCCTAGTCATGCCCAAATTCAGGGGGGTGAAGACAGTAATCATCCAATATGTGCAGAAAAGACAGGAAAACTATAAATATTGTTTAACTCTATCTAGTGAAGTTACCATGCTGAGAAGTAAAATCAATTTTTTTGTTTTAAAAGTTATTGGATTGCTCAAAGAACATTTTTTTAAGTGACAAATTTTTATTTTTTTTATTTTTATTTTTTTTTTAAGATTTTATTTATTTATTCGACAGAGATAGAAACAGCCAGCGAGAGAGGGAACACAAGCAGGGGGAGTGGGAGAGGAAGAAGCAGGCTCATAGCGGAAGAGCCTGATGTGGGGCTCGATCCCATAACTCCAGGATCATGCCCTGAGCTGAAGGCAGACGCTTAACCGCTGTGCCACCCAGGCGCCCCTAAGTGACAAATTTTTAAAGAGCGAATTATTTCCCACTTCTCTAAAATATCAGCTATATACAGGTTTCTGGGTTCTCCTCTATTCCTTTTAATTTTTACATGGTTGTAATCATACTCTAAATACTATTCTTTGTGTCGATCATTATGTCATATCCATTTTCTATATTGCTAAAGAATCGCTATAATTTTTTATTCTGGTATAATATAAAATGGAATTTTCAATTAAATACATTCTTAGATTATTTAATAATTCCTATCTGATTTCAAATTTATATTCAATCTAATTCTTAACCCTGCCCTGTGTTTAAAGAAAATAAACCAAAAAAAAACAATACACATCATATCTTAGGCACTTGCAGGAAAACCTGCTATTTCTGGTCCTTCCTAATATGCAGATTGTTTATGGCCAACCAAAAATCTGCTTAGTTCTGAAAAATTCTAAAGAGACAATTAATTCTAACATAATTAAGTAAGTGGCTTGAAAATCCAGAAATAGAAAAGAGCAGAAAATGACTGAAGGAATATGATAATTAAATTACCCAAATATGTTATTACGTCTAAAGATGTCAAGTTTTGAGAGCAGTACAATACTTAAAACAATTTTACTTTATAAAATCTTTCTGACAAAATCAAGAGGTAAGAAAGAAAGCATGTAAGATAATCCTTCAGTTTGTGAAAGTATTTACCTCAAGTTTCCATATAATGGCAAGTTCCCTTAAGTGAGTTTGAAATACCATATATAAAAATTAAATTTGCTTCAAAGTTGTTCAGGCATGTCCCTAAAATAAAACCAAGCAATTCCTGCGCTGAACTTTAGGATGTTGAAGCAACAGGCTCAACTATGAATAGTGACTATCGGTAGAAGGCAAGGAGAAAACATACACATTCAAAATTGAGCCACTGGCAAGAAAGTGGCTTTCAGACAATTTCTAGTTGTTTAGGAAAAAAATCTTAAGAATGCTCCAAGGGAATCTAATAACACGTATTACACGAAGGAAAAAAACGTATACGTTTAAGAAATGTGTCCTACCATTTGTACTTCACTATCTCCTTGTTCCTCAAATTTTGTTTCTTCTTCATGAACTGAGTTAGATTCATTTTCTCGCTGTTTACCCTCTTCTTGGAGCTCTTTGCTGATTGCTGCCTCTTCATTCTTAACTTCCTCTTTGACAAAGTCAGTTACTGTGGCAGTACGTTCTTGTAATGATGCTGGAACAGGGCGCAGTGGTGTGACGTGGTCATAGTGAGTATGTAGGAGGCGCAGAGCAATGTCACTTGTTGCTAAAATCCTTGGAATTTCAAATCCAGTTTGTGTTTCAGAGAATCTGACGCTTCTATACCTGTTAATAATTTTTTTAAAAAAGGATGAGACCCTAGGAAACTAAGTCTGTTGAGAATTTGTACCTAAGCAGTATTTCTCTCCACTTGAATTTTGCCAAACTTTGGAATCCCCATGCATGCTTGCTTGGCAGCACTTGAACCCAGTGGTTAATGTTATCCTTCTCAAAACACTCTCTTGGGATCCATGACCCCATACTCTTCTCCTCCATCCCTGGCAGGTCCTTCTCTGTTTCCCCAGTATGGCCTTCTTCCTAACTATCCCTTAAATGCTGACATTACTCCACTCTCTTTCTTCTTCCCTCTCCATAGTCTCCTTTGATATTATTTTGATGGCCCATATATAACACGTTTTACAGTGAAAAAGGTTATATTATTATATTGTCTCCTTAGATTTAAATGGCAGCGTATTTTATAGCAAATATAACTTGGAAAATATTTTGTTCCCTCCTGTTACTAAATATCAAAATTAAACTTCAATTCTTTCCATGGTCATACGACCAGTCTTTTCAGAGCTGGGACCAGAACCAGAACCAGGCCTCCTAACTTTTACTTTGGTAATTTTTTCCCTAAAACTCACTGCCATACTAACTCAATTTGAAATATTGAAGATTAAACAGAAGAAGTGATCATGAATTTATCATCACTATCATTTCTCAGAAAGATGTTATTAGCCGAAAATAACTTGCCTAAGGTAAACAAATAGCAGGTTGGTGACTCAAACCCCAGCTGGCTGACTTCCTAGCATAGGTTTTTTCCAAGCGTACCCTGCTAGTGTGCCACAGGCATCTTCCTGGTCATAACCATGTGACTCCCGATGTCTTTTGACCTATGGTATCACCCATGGGAATACCTTGGATTCTTCTTGAGGTTTGCCCACATATATAGAGTAACATTTTCATCTTGAATGACTTTTTCCATATTTCCACTGTCCAGATCTGCTAACGTACTAGCTTGCTATAAGAGAAAAAAAGAAAACATTATAAAAGATGAGAGGCCTCATAAATTATGCAACTTAGAGGAGTTATTTCATCACTGAGGTGTTAGATTCGTTATTTAAAAGAAAAATTTGGGTAAAAGTATTGAAATAACAAAAAATTGTTTTAAAAATTCTCTTAATGATACAAATGTATTTACTGAATTAAATGTGCTTCACACTCAGTTTCTCCTACTGTGTCTAAGGATTAAAGTTGCCCCTATATTTCCAGGATTACTATTATATTACCCTTTTCAATTTTAACATTATCATGACTTTTAACCACACACATGCTTCTTTATCTGTACCTTATTAAAATGTAGATCATGCTACCGCAAAAGTTAGTCCATTTCTGAATATTATCAAGTTTAGAAAACAAAATATCCAGTTATGAAATCCAGATGAGTCATGTTTTACTAGTCCAATACTTGATGTCCAACATTAAACACACAATTTAAGGATGTTCTTAGGAATGTTTTAATAAGGACTAACATAGCTTGATGCATATTAACTCTCTTAAATGGCTTAACTAACATTGTATCCATTTAGTCGCCATAATATAAAGCTTAGAGGTATTGGAGATTGAATTTATTACCAATTTTTAAAAAGTAATAGATCCCCCATACATTCCCCCTCCCCATGACATTAACTTTTGAAGTGTTCAGAATAGCTGTCTTATAGAACTGTTCCACATGGTGAATTTATCTGATTGTCTCTTCGTGATATTGCTTGACTTGTCCTTCTAGCCCCTTTATTTTTTGTAACTTGTTTGAAAGTTAGGTCTAGGTAGGTTTGATTATTTTTGGCAAGAAGGCATTGCAGGTTATGTTGTATTCTTCACGTTGCTTCCTATCAGGAGGCATATGATGTCCCACTATTAACGATGTGGACTTGATCACTTGGTTAAGGTGGTAAGTACCCACATCTCCCAGTCGTGAAGTACACTCTTCCCCAATCAGTAAGTAATCTGTGGTCTAATACTTTGGCACTATGAAAATCACATGTTCCTCAACAACTTTTCACCTAATTATTTAAGTGAAAATGATCCTTACCATTTATTACACTGAGGAATTAAAAAAATGATAATTTTCTAACTGACAAATCCTTCTACATTTATTAGATGACATTATTCTGTAAAGAACTGCTCTTTCCCTCCACTGCCCTTTCCCCCTTCCTTTTTTGGAACGTCACTTTAGACCCACGGATTTTTATTTATTCAATGGTCTATAATCAATTATAATTCTTTCTGATATTCAAATTATGCCAAATTTGACCAGTGGAAGACCCTTTAAAAAGGCTAGTTTTGTCCTTTTGGATACCACTCCATTAGTCTCTGAGCATTTATTCGCTTTCTAGCACAAGATAACTCAAACTTATCTTTCACTTACCCTCCTCCAGACCTGGAATTGGCTGTTTACCTCAATTAGACCTGGTTCCATTTTATGGATTAAAAAGAAATCTGGTTCATACTGATATTTCCATTTCAAAATTTAACATTACAGTATTTTTTCTGATCTCCTTTTCTTTTACATACTGTATCTTTTTTTCTCTTAATCTTGATCACTAAAAATTGTAATACATTTCCTTGCTTTTCTTACAATACAAATAAAATAGTTCCAAAATTATATTAAGAATATTACTACTAAAAATAAATTTAGTGAAGTTTAAGCCTTCTTTGCAGTTCCTTTTGTAATTAGAAAATATTCTACCAAGGCTATACAGAGACCAAAATAAACCAAAAGATAAAATAGACACATACACACAAAAAAGTGTGACTTTAGGTCATTTTCTGATTTAAAGAACAAAATAAAACAAAAACAGCCATTGAAAACATTCATGGGATATGATATTAGCCAAAATTTAAATATGGACTGGACACTAGATTATGGAATTACTACTTTCTAAAGTTTAAAAATGATTTTACAGTTATATGGATATTATCATTAATGATAAGATATTTGGGAAAAATAGTGACTACCAATAATTATGATCTTTGTCAATTTCTATAGAGTAGTGAATATTTAACATATAAATGTTTATGAATTTATTTTCATAGTGATCCTACTAAACCTTAGCAACTATAAGAAAAAAGGGGGCGCCCGGGTGGCTCAGTCTGTTAAGCATCTGCCTTTGGCTCAAGTCATGATCTCAGGGTCCTGGGATCGAGCCCTGCATCAGGCTCCCTGCTCAATGAGGAGTCTTCTTCTCCGTCCCACTCTCCCTCTGTGCTCTCTCTCTCTCTCAAATAAATAAATAAAATCTTAAAGAAAAACTGGACCTTAAGTATATTGATAATTTTTATCTTTAGAAATATTTACGATGGTTAAATCTGGATAAATATATGTGCCTCAAATTATTCTACTGACTTTTCCATAGCCTTTTAATTAAAAAGATACCAGATTTTATCATGTAATGTAAAATTTTAACTCTTAAAAAAGTTAATCATAACTTATACACATACACACACACACACACAAAATCACACTTACTCTGAGAAGTATTTCTGTGGCTATGTTAAACTTGAGATGAAGGAGCTCCTGTAGTTCTAGAATTGATCCTTGGTACTGTTTTATGTTTTTATCTTCCAAATCATATGGTGGTGTTTCCAATAAAATTAATTTCAATTTCTCAATTAACTATAAAATAAAAACAAAGTAAAAACTTACTATAAAAATAATCTTCCAACAAATAGTCAAACAAACACCTGTTTTCCTTATCCTGTAAATTCCTCACAAACCTTTTGTTTGTCTAAAATGTGCCTACCTTGGTCATTTCTTTGGTTCTCAATTTCATTACTGGGTCTCCAAGTGCATGTAATAAAATTGTTTTCTTTCTCCTGTTCACCTGTCTCATACGAATTGAATTCTCAGTCCAGCTGAAAGACCTCGAAGGGTAGAAGAATTCTCTCCTACACTTACTGTGTGCCAGGAACTGTTCTAAATGTTTATACATTTTAATTCATTCTATCTTCATCTTAATTCTATGAGCTAGATACCGTTATTATGCTTATTTTCATAGATAAGGAAACCAAAGTAAGGAGTTTGGAAGACCCGACCCATCCTAACAAGTAAAAAGCTCAACAGACTGAAAAACCAACAATTCTTTGATCCACTAGAGGGAAGGAGACAGGGCAAATCCCTGACCTCAAGACTGGAGAGACCTATATTCAGGAGCAAAAGCCACTGCAGAAACCAGTGCCAAGTAAGAACATCTGAATTGTAAATGACAGAATTATTGGAGGCTCAGTGTAGACAATTCTTGAGAGTTAAAAACTCCAGGAGAACATAGTCATGGAAGGAAGAGGGCCCGCAATATTGTTAGACTTAGCTCCAAAAGCTCTACCAGGTTCTCACAATAACTATGGGAGCAGAATCCCCTCCTATTTCTAGCAGAGGGAGAGGGAAAGGAACAGTTATGAAATACACGAGAGTACTCTGTTTGTAACAAGGCCTGATCTCAGGGGAAACTAATTAAAGCCTAATCTGCAGGAGTTTTATCAGAGTTTAACTCATCTGAGGGAAAGAAAATACACAACTGCAGCAGGCTCTAGCCATTCCCTCCCACCTAAGAGGGAATTTAAAAAAATTAAAAACACTTGTTCACCGTGCAGAGACACCGAGACACAGGCTTTATTAAAAGACTGAGACCTAATCTCAGGACTATAGGATTCTTCCTCTCTCCCTATCTCACCTCACAGTCACATTACTAAAGGCCTATTTACGGAGGGTCCTTTTACCCAGTACATCACGTCCAGCTATCAGGAGAAAATTACAAGTCATACCAAAAGGCAACAACCACAATTTGAAAAGACAGAGCAAGCATTAGAACCACACATGGCAGGGATGTTGGAATTATCAGACCAAGAATTTACAACAACTATGATTATTATGCCAAGAGCTCTACTGGATAAAACAGACAGCATACATGAACAGATGGGCAATGTAAAGGAGAGAGATGGAAAGCCTAAGAAAGAACCAGGTAGAAATGCTAGATCAAAGGATACTGTAACAGGAATGGAGAATGCCTTTGGTGGGCCTATTAGTAGAGTAGACTCAGCTGAGGAAAGAATCTCTCAGCCAGAGGACAAAGCAAGAGAATCCTTGAAAACCAAGTGGCAAAGACAACAAAAACCTGAAAAAACAATTTAAAAAACAGAATAAAATATTCAAGGACTGTGGGACAACTACAAAGGGTGTCACATACACATAATAGGAATACCGGAAGGAGAAAAAAGAGAGAAAGGAACAGAAGAAATATTTGAAACAATAATAACTGAGAATTTCCCTAAATTAATGTCAGATGCCAAACCACAGGTTCAGGAAGCTCAGAGAAGAGGGCAGGATAAAGGCCCTAAAGAAACTACACTTAGGCATATCATTTTCAAACCACAGAAAAATTGAAGATAAAAAAATCCCCACAGAATCCAGAGGAAAAAACACCTTACCTTTAGAGGAAATTAAGAATTGCATTTAATATCTCAGAAACCATGCAAGCGAGGTGCCTGGGTGGCTCAGTGGGTTAAGCGTCTGCCTTCAGCTCAGGTCATGATCCCAGGGTTCTTGGATCCAGCCCCACATCCGGCTCCCCTGTTTCTCCCTCTCCCTCTGCCTGCCACGCCCCCTGCTTGTGCTCCACCTCTCCCTCTCCCTCTGTCAAATAAGTAAATAAAATCTTAAAAAAAAGAAATCAAGCAAGCAAGGAGAGAATGGAGATATTTATAGTGTTGGAGAAAGACACAGCAAGATCAAGGAACAGCTAGTAAGTGGCAGGATTTAGTTTTGAGCACTGACACAGATAATCAATACCTAACAAGTTTCTGAATTGAGAGAGGCAGCGCAGTGGTGTAGCTCAGTGTGGACTCAAGCCAGAGTGCAGGCCTTCAATCCTAGCCACTGCTTACTAACAGCGTGCACTTGGGCAAGTTACGTAACATCTGTGGGCCTCTGTGCATCCCTGTGCCTTCTTCATTTGTGAAATGGGAATAATAGTGCCTACTTCGTAAGGTTATTATAAGAATTCAGCAAGTTACTATTTCTAAAGCCTGGCATAGTATTACTTAAGGGCTTGCCAAATAAATAAATGTGATCATTTGGAACTTTGTGTTTACCATGGCATCACTGCTATCCAGTTCTTTCTGTTCCTCGTGTGTGCCTGCTTTAGTTTCCTGTTGCTATGATCATTCTCTTCTTCTGTCTCCTGTTTTGTTTTACTGATCTTTTTTCTCGTTTTCCCTAGTATTTATTATTTCCACTTCTGCAACCCACTCCCAATAAGGAAGATTTTGCTTCCAGCTCATCACTGAGGAACTCTACCACTTGTGCTACTTGCCGCTCTCCCCCGGCTTTGCCAGAGCACCAGGTTCCTGGCCCAGCACATGCCATGGCCGCGTGGCAGACAGGATGTGCAACGGCAAGAACACCTCACTGTGTACAGGAGCGCATGGAGCCTTGGGAAACGCAGAGTAAGACCCATCTGAAGTCACATAGGAGACTCTAAGCGAGTCACAATTTCTCTATGTAAAATGGGTCTCCTAAGCTTGTCCAGATCAAATTAGGCAATGCAGGTCATGAGCTTAATAGAATCCGCAGTTACTCCATCTCACAACAACATGCAGAAGAACTAAACCACAGTGACAAGAAACACAAAAACGTGGTGAGGAATTGTAACAAAAAGCATTAGAGGATAAAAGGACCAAGAGCAGTGAATTCCTTCTAGTTTCAACTATGTTGTAGGTGTGTCTAGTGTGGATTTTTCTATTCATCCCAATTTGGGATTTGTTGGGTTTCTTGAATCTGAGAGTTTCTATCTTTCCTCTTCTGGAAAAATGTCAGCCATTTTCTCTTTGAATATTGTCTTTCCCTCATTCTTCTGTATCTCCTTCTGGTACTCCTTTTCAATGTATTTTAGCCACTTTTTCTCTATCATACATGTCTATTAACTGCTCATTCATTTTTTCCATCTCTTTATTTCTCTGATATATTCCGGTAAATTCTTCCAATTGACTTCCAATTCACTTGTGATTAAGAATCCTTTTCTTGTTTCCCTTCTCTAAGCTGAAGATGAGCCAAACAAGTTCATATCATCTCCTTTTGCAGAGTAGGTATTTCCTCTATTATTCGCAATAACTTTTGGAGGCTCCAGCCATATAAGGAATCTTTGGATTCAACTTGCCTCCTTTCACATACTCTAGGCTTTGCTGCCTGATGGTCCTTTAAACCAATGCTAACCCAAGACTTAACAGAAAGGGAAGCCTCTGGGGAAGTAGCTTCTCTGGGAAGCCACCGCCTTTGAGACTTGCCCACTTTTCTGAATTGTTTTATGGCCTCCAAGATTTTCCCTCACTTTGTTTTGAGCTAGGCAATGAATTTATCTTTTTTAAAATATTTATTTATTGAGGGGCGCCTGGGTGGCACAGCGGTTAAGCGTCTGCCTTCAGCTCAGGGCATGATCCCGGCGTTATGGGATCGAGCCCCACGTCAGGCTCCTCTGCTGTGAGCCTGCTTCTTCCTCTCCCACTCCCCATGCTTGTGTTCCCTCTCTCGCTGGCTGTCTCTATCTCTGTCGAATAAATAAATAAATAAAATCTTTTAAAAAAAAAAATAAATAAATAAATAAATAAAATATTTATTTATTGGGGTGCCTGGGAGGCTCAGATGGTTAAGCATCGGCTTCCAGCTCTTGTCATGATCTCCAAGTCCTGGGATCAAGCCCCACTTCTGACTCCCAGCTCAGCAGGGAGTCTGCTTCTCCCTCTGCCGCTCCGCCTGCCCCTGCTCTCTCTCTGTCTCTCTCTCAAATGAATAAATAAAATCTTAAAAAAAGATTTATATATTTATTTATTTTAGAGAGAAACAGCATGCAAGAAAGAGCACTAGAGTGGGGAAAGGGAAAGAGGGAGAGAACCTTCAAGCAGACTCCCTGCTGAGCACGGAGCCAACGTGGGGCTCAATCTCATGATCCATAAGGTCATGACCTGAGCCAAAACCAAGTCAGACATTTAGCCGACTGAGCCACCCAGGCGCCTGTAGGCAATGAATTTATACATCATTAAAAAAAGGTTTTTTTAGCATTTTTAAGTGCATCCTGAAGTGGTAGTTCCTCAGGGTAGCTTGTCCATCCTATTTGCAGAAGTAGAAGGTACAATATTCTTACCCATCTTTGTACTTTCATGCCTTAAAGAATAGGTGCCTGGCACATAGTTTACCTGAAAAACATCTACAGTGAATCACAGAATAGTGGAAAATTTCAACCCAGCATAAAATCATGCACTTTTCTCCTTGATTTTTTTTTTCCTGCTTGGAAATGTTTCACATTTATGTCATGCTGACCTTATCTAAGGTGGCTAAGATAAAAAAATAAAAATAGGAGTTGTAAAAATTAAAAAAAAAAAGATTAGCAAATAATTTTCTCCATAGCCAAGCAAGCAGTAGTGTTATTAATTGGCAAGTACTATAGTTATTCAATTTATTTCTATTTTGGAGACAATATCAGATGATCTATAATTTAAATAATTTAAAATTATAGAATAAAGATCCAGTACCTACATTTAGTACTAGTTTACCCTTCGCAATCACTTCCTCAAGAGTCTCATTTGTTTCCTCTTTCCACAGGCTAATAAAAGTATTAATTTCTGGGGATATTGAAGGATCAGGACTCCCATCACATTGAATGTAGTGTTTCCACTGTGGAATAAAAATGTCTGAAGGTTCACACTGATGAAAATTCAAAGATTAAATAACTTCCAGTTCTCATAATCTAGTTTTTGCCAAACTAGGCAAAAAACATTATAACTTTAACTGCTTACTTCAGATATCTCTAAAATAACAAAATTCTCTTCATCAAAATAACTTAAAAGCTTCCATAATTCAAATAAATAACAATTCTAGTAATTGTCGTATTTTTAAAACAGTATTTATGAGTTCATTTTGTTTTGCTTTCTTCCCTAATCATATAACTTCTATATTTACAAAAGCCAACACGGGCTCATTTCTACTTCTCAAATTGTTACTAATTGTTAATCACCATTGGCATTTTAGTATGCGTCCTTCCATTCATTCTGTAGTCTACACAAATTCTACATTTGTGATCATATTGTACTTATAGTTTTTTGCTTAAAATTATACTGCCATCATCTTTTGCCATATTATTAGTTTTTCCTTTTTCTCCTGATAATAATCTTGTTTCCAAAATTATGCTGTTTTGAGCAACACTAGTCTCTGTTAAACTCAAAGGTTTCTATTTTAAGTTAGTACAATTCCCTCAGTATAGATTCCCCAAAATTAAATCAGAGTCAAAAGATATAAAAATTTCAAGGGTCTTCTTGACAAGTAGTTTTCTCCAAAGGTATGTGAATTTACTTTGCTACATGCGATATGAGAGATTTGTCTGACTAGAGATGTTTTACAGACAAACTCAGTTTGGGGAGGATTAAAAAGGATATCAGACTATAACTCCCTCTTGTGGTACAAAAGTATTAGTACGTGTACACACACACACACACACACACACACACACACACACACAGGCCTTACCTGAGCAAGCAATCTAGTACCTCGTTTCAACTTCTCTGCTTCAGGAAAACACCCCTCTAATAAGTAAAGTTCTTCAAGTTCTTCATGTCTCCTTTCTAGATCCTGTCGTATGGGGATAAATACATTGGCCCACTTTTTAATCTCAGCTTTATGCCTCACAAGTAGCATCTGAATTTTACTGGCAAAATACTTAGTTTTGAAATAAACACTAAAGTTAGTTTGAATATAACTGCTTTTCCAAAAGGTTTCATCTGCAACTGTGGTTTGTGATGATCTGCAGACCCCTGGTGGGTCCTCAAGACTCTTTAGGGATCTGAGAGGTCAACTCTCTCTTCATAATAATACTAAAACAGTATTTGCCTTTTTTGCAATGTATACATTTGCACTAATGGTGCAAAACGGTATAAAATTGCTGGTGCCCCAGCACAAATGAAGGCACGAGCTCTACTAGGGGGTCACATTCTTTGGGGGAGAAGGGTGGTAACAGCCAGTTTCACATAAGAATGATGCGATGAAGTGAACATTATTAATTTTATTAAATGTCAACTCATCAGTATATGTCTTTTGATTATTCTGTGTGATAAAATGGGAAGTATGCATAAAGCACTCCTGCTGCCTGTCAAAGGACAAGGCTGTCTTGAGAAATAAATACTTGTACAATTATTAGAGTATTTTGGCAGACACTCTCAAAAATGAATGGAGCGTGTCACTTCCAGGAAACAATTAAAAGCATTTGTTACCAATGATAAAATTCAAGTTTTCAAATAAAAATTCAGACTTTAAAGGGGTGCCAGGGTGGCTCAGTCAGTTGAGCATCAGGTCATGATCTCAGGTCATGGGGTCGGGCCCTACATCGTGGGGCTCTGTGCTCAGTGGAGAGTCTGCTCGAGATTCTCTCTTCCTCCTTCTCTGGTCTTCCCCCTGCTCTCTCTCTTTCTCAAATAAATGAATCTTTAAGAAAAAAAAATTCAAATTTTAAGAAAACATACCTATCACTTCACTTGACATTTTCTCCTTAAAAACCTTTCTGATTTGATTGGAGATAATATTAGTGCATGTGATTTTTGATAATGAATAATAAAAATGTGTCAGTATTTGGAATGAAATAACTCAGGAAACCGAATTTTTCCAAGCAACGAATGCATGATATTGCAAAATCATACATGGATACAAGATCTATTTAAAGGGTAAGATAAATCAATGTTTTAGTGTAACAGAGCATGAAAAGTTCATTGATAGGATTTCAAATTCCATATTGAGAAACTATGACTTACTGAGTTTTGGTATAGTATCAAAAAGAATATTCACAATTTCTGAAAGGCTATTACAATATTCTTCCTTTTTCCAACTAGGAATCTGTGTAAGGCCAAATTTTCTTCATATACTTCAATCAAAACAACACATTTAAACAGACAGACTACTGAAGTAGATATGAAAATCCAGCTGTCTTTTGTTAAGTCCGACATCAAAGAGATTCTAAAAATATAAACAATGCCACTTACGTCCCTAATTTAAAAAACATAATGTGCAGTGATGGATGTTAATCAGAGTATTGTAATAATCATTTCACAATATATACAAATATTGAATCACTATGTTGTACATCTGAAACTAATATAATGTTATATGTCAATTATAAATCAATAATATATATTATATGTAATTTTACGTATAGTTGTTTTCTTTCTTAAAATGTTAATATATTTACTTATTTTTACTAATGTTTATTTTTAACAATATTTAATGTCTATTAATATAATGCATCTTAAAATTTCTCGGTTTGAATTTCTACTATGGTAAATATTGATAGCTATAACCCACATAAACAAATCTCCTTGGGGGTCTTCAATTTTTAATACTCACGAAGTTTCTCCTCAGATCAAAATATTTCAGAACTATTAATCTGAAAAATTCTGGTGAAAAAGAGAAGTAAAACTAAAATAGGAGAGGTAGAATTTGAGTTTTGAGGGATGGGGGAGGGGGCATCCCTGTTTAATTATCTATAAAACAGATTGAGAAAAATAACTTAATGCTTACAAGCAAGGATTCCTAAGCAAGGCTATTTATATCTAAGGCCTGGCTCTGCTGCTTACTTTCCCTATTCCTCGATTTCCTTATCTGTGAAATGTAATAATTTCACTAACTTTCTGGTAGAATTAAATGAGTTAAACCAGTTTATATAGGCCTAAACATTAGTGGTAGGTATGGGGGAAAGTGACATTACACGGCCAAACAGATCCGACAGCTACACAGTTTGTCTTCATGAATAACATCACTAGGGATGTCTGGGTGGCTCAGTCAGTTAAGCATCTGCCTTCGGCTCAGATCATGATCCCAGGGTCCTGGGATCCAGTGCTGCTCCTGGCTCAGTGGGGAGCCTGCTTCTCCCCCTACCTGCTCTTCCCCCTGCTTATGCTCTCTCTCTCTCTCTCTGAAAAATAAATAAAATCTTTAAAAAAATAACATTACTAATGTCTATATACTTTTGCTTCAAGTTGATGCCATTTTTCTTTCTCAATCCTTTGTATTTCAAGCCTTTCCATTTCTTCTTTTTCATGCTTCACACGGGCTTCCTCTAAAGAACCAAAAAAATTTTTTTCTCAGTGATTAAATCAATCTATTTTTAAGCCCTTAAAATTACTTAAATATTTTCAAGATGTCAGGGTGTGAAATATTTTTTAGAAGTCACAACCATACATGTGGTAGAAAGAAGACGGATGCTAGGTCTCGAAAAATAACACGACATGTTAACATGTTATTGTTTTAACATAATGTTAAAAATAACATCAAACTTTCTGGCCAAGAAAATAGGCCTATAATGATATTTCTCTTCCCCAAAAAGTTTATAGAAATCCAATAATAATTTCAACCAATAAAAAGTGACAGATCTATCATGGGTAATTAAGGAGAGGAAAACCCTCAGAAGATTTCCATAAGCTGGTGACATCTACATCATCAGAAGCAACTACTTTAATCTTCTCTTGCCTTCACTATTAAAAACAAAATATGAAATACATGTTGAAGAATATGAATTTGATCTAATATAAAACTTTCCCCCCCAAGATCTAGATCCTGATATTGTATTCTTATCATGAGCTACCTAAAAAGGATTTATAATGATTATACATAGAAAACCAACATGGAACTGGAGGACAGACTTTTAAAACCTGAATTTGAATCCACACATGTTCTCAATGCTAAAAGCTACAACCACTTGAAATACTCAGATTTTTAAAATCACTTTTCAGTACTTTAAATAACTGATACTTTTATTAATTTTTAACTGACTTTTTTTTTTCAAATGACAATTCTCTTTAAGCTTGGCAAATAAATATTATTAAACTGTAAGAACTTAGGCTGCTCTGTACATTTCTTGCTAGTGTCTACTTCCCATATTTAATGAATTTGAGTTTCAGAATTCTTACTGTACAATTAGGACCAATACCTGTAATTCCACCAGTAAGTATAAACACTTCAAGAGAGGGTTGCCAGAGTTAGCAAATAAAAATACAGGATGCTCAGTTGAACTTGAATTTCAGACAAAGGAATTGCCTTTTTTTTTTTTAAGTATGTTTCATATTGCATGAGGCAAATTACCCCAAATTATCCATTGTTTATCTGAAATTCAAATTTAACTGGGCATTCTGTATTTTATCTGCAACTCTACTTCAAGATATAGCTGAAAGTGACAGGTATGTACTAATAGAACTTTCCGGGTGCCCTTTAAACAACAGACATTTACTATAAAACAGATGAAATTTGAAAAATTGAAGAATTTTGAGAATTCTTTTAAAAATATTGACTGGAATGTAGAAATACCAACCTATTATTATTCTCCCCACATATGAAAATAACAACACTGTGTATTTTGTACCTTCCTCTTTTTGCCGTCTTTCCTCCTCCTCTTGTAGCTGCTTTAATCGTTCAGCTTTGGTGATTTTCTTCTTCTTCCTGCCAGACTTAAATGTCACAACATAAAAAAAACCTATTAACATGCACCCAAATTACTTTAAAACACATATCCCTCAAATCGTAATTATGAAAAACACTTTTGTTACTATGAATCCAGTCTTTCATTCATCCAAGTAAGACTATTACGTACAAAGCCTTGACCCAATGCATTGAGGACCAAGTATGGAAATAAGTAAGAAAAATAAGCATATAAGTTATTTAAAGGCAAGAGTGACAGTGACAATTTAATGACTATACAATTAATACTATGCAATTAATATGCAATTTACATAATTTTCTCATTCCCAGTTTCCATATCTTTAAAATGATGCTAAATAAGACCTCATTTTGGGGCGCCTGAGTGGCTCAGTCAGTTGAGTGTCCGACTCTTGATTTCAGTTCAGGTCATGATCTCAGGGCTGAGTCGAGGCACATGTCAGGTTCTGTGCTCAGTGCTGGGTCTGCTTCAAATTCTCTCTCTCTCTGCCCTCGCCCATTCACACATGCTCTCTGTCTCTGTCTCTCAAATAAATAAAATCTTTTAAAAAAGACCTCATTTTATTGTTGTAAGGATTAAAATAAAATATAATACATATATAATATATATAAAGCATGTAACAATATATGTAAAAATAGTTTTAATACTACTACATGTCTATAATGATTAAAAATACTTTATAGAGCAGGTAGGATTTAAGTTTGTGCCCAAAGATTTTAACATTCAGAAATGAGGGGAAGGTATCTCAGGAAGAGGGAAATACAGTCAATAAGATATGGAGATGGGGGGGCGCCTGGGTGGCACAGCGGTTGAGCGTCTGCCTTCGGCTCGGGGCGTGATCCCGGCGGTTATGGGGTCGAGCCCCACATCGGGCTCCTCCGCTGTGAGCCTGCTTCTTCCTCTCCCACTCCCCCTGCTTGTGTTCCCTCTCTCGCTGGCTATCTCTATCTCTGTCAAATAAATGGATAAAATCTTTAAATAAAAAAAAAAAAGATATGGAGATGGGATGGCACTGGAAAGGCTAACAAGTCATGGGCCCTGGGGAGATTCCAAGAAAAGGTAATAGCAATGAAAGTGGAAAAAAAGGCTGGAGCCTATGTTATAGAGGTTGGACATTATTCTAAACAAGTGGAAACCCCCTAAAAGTTTTTGAGAAGGGCTGTGGCTATTAAGAATATAATTTTGAAAACTAACTGTATATTAGGAAAAAAATGATTATGAAGAGCATGCCATTTGGGTGACTATTAAGATAAGTCACTAAAACTACAGTTATAACAATGTAATAAACACAGGAGAATGGACCCAACAAATATTATATAAGCTAACTTATTTGATAATGATTAAAATTGGAGGCTAGGAGAGGAATGAGTTAGAGAAAAGTCAAAAAGAAAAACTGTAGTCCAGAACAAGTAAATTTGGATAAAATACTGTTGAAAGGAGTATAAATTTAATTAATATGAAATACGAGTAGAGCGTCCAGGCAATGTTTGCAGGCACTGAACCCGGAGAACTGAGGTTTAGCAAAGAGATCAGGGCTACAGAATACAAATTTGAGAACTATCTTGGTGATAACCACCTCCTCTCCATTTTCCTTAAGGGAAAGTATAGAAAGAGAAGAGCACTATCTCAATTTAGCCAACAGTAGAGTGGTGAATCCTTGGATGACCATCTTCTCTTTTTGGCTCACCTACCGCAGCACGCTGCACTGGAATCTCTAATCCATTAGCCCAACCATCTGTTCCTTGATCTTGAAGCCCCTCATTGCTCCACTTCTCTACCCAGGTTAAGTGTCACAGCTCATCACCATAACCACTAATTTATATATTTCCACTTCCCCCCTTTTTCCCCTCCCTCTGAGAAGCTCAGCTGGCGAATTCCTAGTTCTAGTTCAACTCAACCCTCCATTTATTCTGCCCTAGCAGTCTGAGCAGCTGAACTTTGCCAGAGAAAAGTACATGAGCTCAAATTTATGAGCACAAATTTTAAATACACTTTGTGCCATCCAGTATTCCCACCACTGTTCATTCTCCTCACTCTTCAAACCTCCAAAATCCTCTCCTCTTTCCTACTCTCAGCTGTTGACTTCATCTCTCATACCACTGGAAACTCAGAAAATAATCTCAGTTACAACCCAAATCTTTGAACCTATCTATAGATCTTTGTCTGCCTTCCCTCCCTTCATGGTGTATGATCTGTATGTACCTTCAGCTATTTAGGGCTGAACCTGCCACTTTTACACTGGATCGTATCCTTTATTGCCTATTTAATAAGACTCAGCTTCTGTAATTAATACCTCTAGTAATTCATAAATTTCTCCCTCCCTACATTTCATATCCTTTTCCATTTTTTGCTCTAATTCTGTTACCCTTTATATCAGACCTCCTAAAAAGACTTGCCTACTGCTTCTACTTTCTCATTTTCTGCATGGCCCACTCCAATGGGGCTTTCATGTCATTTCTATTGCTTCATTGCAACCTCTCCTGTCAAGGAATCTTAAGATGGCCAGACAGTCTGACTTCATTTTTCAGTACGAATAAATGTGTTAATACACATCCTCACAACAAGCTACCTTACATTTTATAATGAGCCAGGTATGAACTGATTCTATTTCCTCACACATGGTTTTAAAAAGATGCAATTTTAATGTTCTTTTTTTTTTTTAAAGATTGTATTTATTTATTTGACAGAGACAGCCAGGGAGAGAGGGAACACAGGCAGGGGGAGTGGGAGAGGAAAAAGCAGGCTTCCAGCGGAGGAGCCCGATGCGGGGCTCGATCCCAGAATGCTGGGATCACGCCCTGAGCCAAAGGCAGATGCTATGACTGTGCCACCCAGGCACCCCTGCAATTTTAATGTTCTGATCTTAACACCATTTACATTTTAGGGTCAACGCGGAATGTTCCATAGAAACCAGGACTCAAATTTTAGGCAACCAAAGCCTGTTTGCAAATACAGATCTTCATTGAGATTGAATTACACCTTGGTCAACTCATTTTAAGTTAAAACTATGGTAAGTCAAAAATGTATTTAATAACCTAGCCGACCAAACATCATAGTTTAGCCTACCCTACCTTAAAAGTGCTTAGAATACTTTCGTTGGCCTAAAATTGGACAAAATCATCTAACACCAAGTCTATTTTATAATAAAGTATTGAATATCTCATGTCATGTATTGAATATTGTACTGAAAGTGAAAAACAGAATGGTTGTATGGGTACAGAATGGTTGTTAAGTGTTTTGGTTGTTTCAGCTTGTGACCAGGTGGCTGGCTGGGAGCTGTGGCTCACTGCTGCCACCCAGCATCATGAGAGTATCATACCACATATCACTAGCACAGGAAAAGACCAAAATTCAAAATTCGAAGAATGGTTTTGTGTATCACTTTTACACCATCATAAACTGGAAAAATCTCAAGTAGTACCACTGTAACTTACAGACTGTATGTATAGTGTTCTAAAATTAAAATAGGATTTAAAGTACAGATATAAACAGTAAGTCCCCCCCCCCTTTACCCATGCTTTACAGTTCTATGCTGTGAGGTACTTGGGTACCATTCTTAATCTATTCAAATAAAGTCGATTCAAAGAAAAGTATACTAAGTCCTGTAAGATCTCTTCACAGTTGTATTACTAAAAGAATTCAAATATCAAAATTTCATTAATAATGCCATTTTCTTTACTGGAAGAACACTCATAGTTATTAGCTGGGAACAACTGGGATCATCTATGTATTCATCAACCTATAAGGCAATTTTCCTCTACAATCTAATTCATGTCTTCTGCCATTCCATATATTCTATGAAGTACAGTGGCTTCTGAAAAAAAATACTGCTGTAAATGCAGTGATAGATCTTTTTTAAAAAAACTATTTTATTTATTTGTCAGAGAGTGAGAGTCAGAGAGAGAGAGAGAGAGAGAGCAAGCACAAGCAGGGAGAGGGGCAGCAGCAGGGAGAAGCAGACTCCCTGCTAAGCAAGGAGCCAATGTGGGACTCGATCCCAGGACCCCAGAAACATGACCTGAGCTGAAGGCTGATGCTTAACTGACTGAGCCACCCAGGAGTCCCAATAGTGATAGATCTTCTAACAGTGTACCTTTTCTGTAGTCTTGTTAAATTTTCCTAGCTTTTGCAATGAATACTAATTTAAGTTATATAAAGTTTCACAAGCATCTTTAGTGAAAACATTAAGCTTATTTACATTTGGTGATACCCTTAATCTTTCTTCATTAAAAAATTAATATTATTTTTGGAGTCTGGATGTCTTATCAATAAATTACATTGTGAGAGGGTTTTTTGCATCCTCATTGTACAATAATCTCACAGGTAATGTCACTAAAAATTATTACCAGTTCCACAACTCTAGACTACAACACATAAGAAATTTACACTATCTCAATATCTCTAGTCCCACATTTCACCACAAAGAACAAAAGACAAAAAGCCCCTTGGTATCTTGATTAGAGAAAGCTTTGCCAACATCAATATTTGAATTGTTCCTTAGTTTCATAGCCTTGGCCCTAGGGCAATGAACCACTAAGATTTAGATACACTTTGGTTTAGTAAAGCAAGAGAGTAATTGTGAAAAGGGAGGACTTCACAACAGATTTTTCCCAGGAAAGGGGAAATATGGAAGTTGATGATCTGGAAATTGATTTCTGGCATCCTTAGAAAATCTTTATGTATCTCTGAGAGTACTTTTTACTTGCAGGTTTATTTCGGTAGAAAGACTTCTGATCTAGACTGCTGCAATAACTTCGTAACTGGTCCTCCTGTTTCTACTCTTGCTTCCCTACAATGAATTTTCCGCTCACTTTAAAAAAATGTAAATCAGACCATGTCACTCTTCTGCTTACAACTTTCCCAGGCCACCCATCACATGCAGAATAAAACCCAAACATTTATTTCACCATGGCCTACTTGGCCATTATTACAATAACTGTTTTTTCTTTCTAGAATCTCACCTCCCAGGTAATTACTGACTAACTCCCTTGCTTCATCTAGGTCTCTTCTCAAGCTTTACATCCTTAATCATCCTATATGAAATAGCATCATCACTATTCCCTACCCCACATTTCTCATGACCCCTTTCTTGGTTTTCTGCATTTTTGAAGCTATCTGAAATTATATCTGAAATCACCTCCCCAGATAGAATGTAAACTTTATAAAATGAAACCACTATCTTGAAGAGACATCTGCACCCCCATGTGCACTGCAAGACATGGAAACAAACTAAGTGTCCGTCCACAGATGAATGGATAGATATAAGTGGAATATTATTCAGCCATAAAAAAGAAGAAAATCTTGCTACTTGTGACAACATAGATGAACCTTAAGAGCATTATGCTAAGTGAAATAAGTCAGAGACCAACACTGTATGATTTCACTTACATGTGGAATCTAAAAAAGCCGAACTCATAGAAACAGAATAAACTGGTGATTATCAGGGGCTAGGGCATGGGGGAAATGGGCAGATATTTGTCAAAGAGCAATAAACTTGCAGTTACAAGATGAATAAGTTCTGAAGATGTACCGTACAGCATGTTGACTACAGTTCACAATATTGTCTTGTATACTTGAAAGTTAGTCAATCTTAAATGTTTTCACCACACACACACACACACACACACTGGTAATTATGTGAGATGATATATAATTAACTTTAGTTTATTATCACTTCATAATATATAAGTACAACAAATTGTTACATTGCATACCTTAAACTCATACAATGTTATATGTCGGTTATATCTCAATAAAGCTGGATTAAAAAAAGAATGTAAGTTTCAGGAGATCAGAGACTCTGTCTTGTTACTATTCTCTTAATGTCTAGAACACTGCTAAATCAATGAAATAAGTATTCTTCCATACATCTGCAAGGCCTTATATACAAAGATCTTCATTCTTACCTTGTTTGTGGTAGCAAAAAGAGGGACAACATAAAAATCTTAGTACATACTTTCAAAGAAATATCATGCAGCTGTGGAAAGAAGTGACACTATCTCATTGTGCTGAAACAAAAAGGTCCAAAGACACACCTATTCTACCCAATCTATGATGCCACCAGATGTAAGATGTACCTTTAAATTATTACTACCAAAAAGGGAATGCCCAAGATGGGAGTCTAATAGGAGATGCCTGTATAAAGCTGGATATATGAGTAATGAGAAAAGAACCCACAACACAGAAAGATACAGCAAGAAAACCTGCAGATCTTAATCCTGAAAAGGAATAGAAAGAAGAAGAAAAAATCCGGAAAATTTAAACCACAAGCCAGTTCATGTGGATTTGCTGTCTGATGGATACCATTAGCATGGTCCAAAAACTCTCAAGCAGAGAATTTCAAGTAGTATTAGGTATGAGTAAGCCCATGTGACTGAAAGAAGCAAACAACCTCTCTAGAAAAAATGGATGTCAATCCAGGACTACGATGACTATAAGACGACATTGACTATAAGGCACATCTCAATTTTAGTAATGCTAAAGTGTAAAAAGATGAGTATCCTAGAATTAATAAAATACAATATCATTAAATGCTAAATAGAAGGTGCAGAATGCTCCCGTCTGTGGGGAGAAAAGGGAAGTGTGTGTACTCTTTAACGTAGACAACTTATGAGAAGATTCGCAGTAGTTCTTCCAGTCTTTAGCAAGAGGCAATTTTCCATTTTTATGCTACTTTAATTTTGTACCATGTGCATTTATTACTTTTCCCTTAAAAAAATCTGTGACAAATCAGAAAGGATAAAATATATCTTTCAATGCTTTCCTAACTATACTATAAATTCCCTCACAGACTCAATCCCCAAACCACAATCTTTAAGAATGGAATAAATAAAAAGTGAGTGATTTATTCCTTATGTTTGGTTTCAAATTTCAGAGGCTTCCTATCACCATTCTCTAAGGATACAACACTCTGAACAAAATAATCCAGAAGTATTTACTTAGCACCCGTGCATACATAATTAAGCACCAAAGTCATTCAGAACAATGAGTTTTCACACTGAAAACAATGTTTCTAAGATTTCACAATCTAAAACCAAAAATGAAAATCCACACAAACCAATAAACTATTACAGACTCACATACAAATAATTGTAGTCCTCCAGAACACTTTCATGAGAATGTGTCCAGAACGTTCACAAATTTTGTTCAGTTATATCCACAGCCCTTAAAATAGTTTCAGGTTGGTTAGTGGGTCCAAACGACTGAGAAGCAAACACAGAGGCACTCAAAAGCATCTCCTAAAGAAATGTTTAATTGTATAAATATTGAATACACATTTAAATAAGCATTTCCTTTAAATGGTCAAGGGCCCAGGTGTTTTTAAATGTTGGCAGGGTAAATGGGTTTCACATACTCATTAGACAAACACTGACTGAATTTCTACTATGTGCCAGGCACTGCACTAAATGCTATGAACATAAAAATTAATATGACGTGCTCCTGACCTAAGACAGCTCACAGTAATAAATTATTACAACAAAATGATTTAAAGGTTATAATTGAGGTATGTACAAATGGATGTGCTATGAGAACACAACATAGCTGATTGTGGAAGAAAGAACAGTAGAAAATTTTACAGAGAAGCGACCTTATGAAATATGCCTTAAAGCCAGCATTCCAAACCCAAATCCCTATTGGGATCAGGCAGGTAAATACAGTAGGGATTTTAGTCATAGTCAAGACCGTGGCAAACTGGAGTTTATGCATTTCTAAAAGGGGTGGCTGCTACTCAGTCTAGCCAACTGCCGCCGTGCAGGACTATACGCCCAATGTCATCAGGTTTCCAATGTTTTAAGAATAGATGGAAATCACATTTTTGTATGAAAATAATTTGTCAACTAATAAAAAAACTTTTTAGGTCAAAAAAAATACGGTTAGGGACTAAATCTGGCTTGCCAGTCAAGAGATTATAAGCTCTGCTTTAAAGTATAAATCTACTAAGTGAAAAAGAGAATAAGGCATTCCAGACATCTTTTATTAAATTCAGATTTCTACAAAGTACAAAAGAAAATCAAGTATGCATTACTACGCAATCCATTTAAAGACATATGACCTTGGGGTCCACTTTTAAGGTTTTGTGACTAAATTTTTGTGTTTATCCAGAATTTTTTAAAAAGGGGTTCCTAATCTAACATTTTCTAGAGCACAACTAATAAAAAGCCTCAAATCTAGGTACAAGTAGTACAAGTAAAAATTAAAGACTGTGAAACTACAAGTATCTTTTTATGTCAAATTTGAAGTATGTCCTGTTTTGTAAAGGATTACCCATGATTTAAATAGCATTAATATCTAAAAAGTAAGCTTAGTAAATCCTATTATAAACTATAATAAAACTAACCAGAAGAATGTTTAAAAATTCTGTTCATACAATGTCAGTGCTTATAAAACTATCTATTTTGAGAAAATAATTTCTACCTACCTTTTTTGCTTTGGGACCCTGAAAGTTAGAAAAACAAAAGGATTGATAAATTTTTAAAAACTCAGGTATTTTTAGCAAAACTACCAAGATTATATAAAATCTGAAAATTAGGAGAAGCTGGGTAAAAAGCATAAGGAAACTCTCTGCATCATCTTTGTAACTTTCGTGTAAATCTAAAATTATCTCAAAATAAAGTCTTTTAAAAAAGAATTTAGACAAAACTATAAGCAGGTCTAGGAAAAACAAAAATAGTTCACCCACTGAAGCATCTTTCTAAAATTATACACTCTTAAATCTTACACTCTTTCTTATGACAGTCACTCAATGACTTATGTGTGATGAAATGACCTACCACTACACAGAGTAGCTGTCAGGGAGATACTGGCTTAAAGGGTTCCAAGGAACAATAAGTGATTGACTAAATACAGGCACTGATGTCAAGTTTGAAAGTGTGGAAATGATCTCATAAATAAATAATCTTTCTGTAAAATTAGATGACTGATTTTATAGAAAAAGAATCAGTTATTTAAAGCAGGCAAAGCTATTTTAAAATGATTCTGTTCAGCAATGTGTCTTAAAGCAGATCTATTCTTCTTTGGAAATTAATTTGGAAAGCACAGTATTGCAATAACTAATTACCATTAGCACAATCATTACATGTGTTTATCAATTAACCCTACTTGTAATTTCCTGATTAGGCTCATGTGTCCATTAGATTTCTGATAGGGACTCTGTAGGAGATCATGTGACTATAAGATTATACACATTCCACATCTGAAGACTTATCCAGGAGAAATTACCGGTTCAAGCTATAAGATTATCACTGTATTAAATATAAATGTTGAAACTGACATGAAGCAGATTTTACCTTCTTGAAAGTACATATATTTTATTAATTCATTCAGCAGATATTTATTAATGATTTGCATACAGGTTGCTCAGGGACACTGGAGATGATATAAAGATGAAGAGTAGAGACTTTGCTCTCATATAATTTTTACAGTTAGGTTCTATTTTTATTACCATATTTACTATCAATTAATAGTTAATACACTCCCATCCTGCAGTAAGTACTATACAGCAGAATATGCAAACTGTATGCTCCGATTCTCAAGTAGTCGTATTGTAAGATGGGCAAATTATCATCTCTCATTAGTGCTTTTAATGTGAAGTAGGTTTGGGATTAGTACTTATCCTAACCCCTCCTGCAAATCATAAAAAGAGCATCATGTAGTACAGTACAGCTGACCCTTGAACAATAAGAAGTTGGGGTGCTGACCCCCATGCAGGCAAAAGCCCACATATAACTTCTGACTCCCCCCAAAACTTAACTATTAATAGCTTATTGTTGACTAGAAGACTTACTAATAACATAAACAGTTAACACATATTTTGTATATTTATTATATACTGTATTCTTGCAATAAAATAAGCTTGAAAAAAGAAATAGTAAGAAAATGATAAGAAAAAATACATTAACAGCATTGTACTGTATTTATTTAAAAAATCTGCCTATAAGTGATTCCCACAGTTCAAAGTAGACCAGTGTTATTCAAGAGTCAAGGGTAGTTCTCAAAGCAGAGGGCTTGTTAAAAAAAAAAATGCATATTCCTGTGGTAAAAGTATACACACATCGCCCCCACTGTGATTCAGTAGATATTATGGACTGAACTGCATCCGCATCCTACTCCCGCAGTACCTCCAAATTTTACCTTATTTGTAACTAGAGTTGTTGTTGATGTAATTAGTTAAATTAAGATGACATCATAATGGAATAGAATAACCTTAATGCAATATGACTGATGTCCTTATAAAAAGGAGAAACTTGGATACAGACACACACAAAGACCACCACATAAAGAATGAGGGTATGTTGCCAGAAGCCAAGGAACTACCAGAAGCTAGGGAAGAGGTCTGAACAGATCCCTTCCTAGCACCCACAGAGGGAGCAGAGCCCTGGAAACACCTTGATCTTGGATTTATCAGCCACAAAAGAATTGTGAAACAGTAAGTTTCTACCTTTTAAGCCACTTAGTTTGTTTTACTTTGTTACTTGGCAGCCCTAGGAAACTAATACAGTAGGTTTGTTTGGAGGCAGGTCTGTTCCTAGAATCTGCATCTTAACAAGTATTCCAGATGTGGCAGAAGTAAATGTTCCAGGGACATTGTGAGAAACATTGCTAGAGGGATACGATGAAATTTATGTTCCACTGGAAAATAAATAAGGGCTTATTGTTCCCTCAATGTATCAACAGTTTTAAGTCGGCTTAACATCCATACTTCCTGTTCTTCCTGATATGAACATTCTCCATCAATTCTGGCAAACTCATATTCATACTTTAAAACACAGTTTGAAAAGCACTGCTCTTCCCTTTCTGTGCCCTTTCCCACCCCAATTTCATCATTCCCAACTTAATCTTATTCCATTGCAGACATTTCAATTGTTACAGTTAAAACACTGTATTCTGGGGCGCCTGGGTGGATCAATCGTTAAGCGTCTGCCTTCGGCTCAGGGCCTGATCCCAGAGTCCTGGGATTGAGCCCCACATCAGGCTCCTACACTGGGAGCCTGCTTCTTCCTCTCCCACTCCCCCTGTTTGTGTTCCCTTTCTCGCTGGCTGTCTCTCTGTCAAATAAATACATAAAATCTAAAACAAAAACAAAAACAAATACTGTATTCTTATGAGTTTAACCTGTTTCCCATAGCAGGGAGGGGTTGTAATATTCACTTTTAGATCCTTGACTTCTAGCCTAGTGTCAAACCCAAAGAATGTACCCCGAATTTCCCCTTAATTAATGAATGAAATAATTACTTTTTCTACTTCCTTTGATTTTAACCAGAGAAGATGGAAGTCACATTTAAGAAAATGGGAACAGAGATCATCTCATAGGGGCAGGTTGGTTTGTGTTCTGGAAAAAGACAAAACAGCTAAGGAGTGCATTAAAACAAAACAAGCAGCTTTATTACATTTAATAAATTCAAGGCAAGCTGAGTAATCTGAATCACAAAACAATTCATATTTCCACAAAAGACCACATAAAATAACTTTCCAAAGCAGAATAAATTGCAACAGCTTTTAATCAAGTGCCGAGAAGGCACAAAAACACATTTTCGCCAAGCTGCCAGTGATAAAAGCAATTTAATGGAAACGTCTATCACTCTTGGAAATTACCTGGTTGAGGCCAATTCTTAAACCTAGAAACAGTGCGGGATTAGGACATCATTTGACCGCACTGGCTATCCCCCGTTTGCAGAAGCCGGTTTTCGACTCCCATCCGTCCCTGAGATCCCGGACGCGAAGGCCACGGATAAGAAGGCCGATTTCCCACAGGGGTAAGGGTTCTTTCTTAAACCCACCCGCTCCCCTCTAAAATATGTCAAACTCTAATTACATCATTTAACACGGGTGAATCACTGCTCGCCCCTTCAGCTGGGTCCCCCACTTTCCCTGCTCACCATTCTGCAGCAAGCACAGCCTCCGTAGTCGGCCACACCTGAGCTCTGAGCTTGTGGACGAACGCTCCCGCGTTGTCAGGACGACAAGCCCCGCCCACTGGCGCCCAAGGGAAAGGGCGCAAATCCTCTCGTGCCAGTCCGCGCAATCTCGCTGGGGCTCTTCCGTGGGGCGCCCCGCCCCCTTCTCTGACTGGCTGCCTCACACCAACACCCGCCCTGCCTCGGTGTTGACGGACCCCGGAGTCGGAGCGGTCGGAGGCCTTTATGGCTGTGGAATGCCGGAAAGTGCGTGAGTGCAGCCGCAGGGACGTTTTCTTCTGTTTTCCAGATCTTGGGGTCTGGAGGCGATGAAGTATGCTCTGGCCAGGGACTACCGGGTGAGGCATAGGGTTTCTGAACGTCTTCTGACGTTGACAGTCTCACTTCCTGCCTAGGAGTGTGTTGGGGCGACTCTTTCTCTAAGGGCTTTCCAGAAGGAAGGGAGACGCCGGCTTCGCGATTGGGTGAAGTGACTGACACCTGGGTGGGCTGCCTGGGCCACCACAGCTTAGAACCGAGTGGGGACGGGGCTCAATTGGCAATTTAGAGAAAGGGGTAAATAAATTGGTTCCAAGAGGGTTGGTTATTTTGAAATTAATAACCTTTGGATTCTTCTCTCTGCACATGGCTCCGTTTACTTTCTGTGCAAGTTATGTATATGCCGTTTTTCTTCTAAGAGCAGCTCTAAACAAGAACTGGAAATTACTTGAAGTGATTCCTGGGCAAAGGATTTCCTACAGTGAAGGTCGCTGAGGCCCAGCAAGACTCATTAAACCCAAGGTCACAGGCTAATTGTGCTAGCCAGTAGCATAACCTTCAGAATTTCAGTCTCCTCCCCACATGAAGAAACACTGGCAACTTAGGCCAACAGGAAAACTAGAAATTAAATGATTAAGAAATTAAGCTCCTTCCAAATTCTCAATTCTGTGATTTTGGAACCCTGTTTTAGCATGACAAAACATCGAATACTTTAAAATCATGGCACCATTTCTTATCTCTGAATTATAATTTTATAATGCTCTCTCCCTTCCAACTTTATTGACTAAATGTATTAGTAAATGAGGATTATAAAAATTGAAAAAATGAGAGAGAAGATGACAACAGTAAAATCTTGGAAGTTGCAAACCAGATGAATGCATGTGACTCAACACACCAGAAAAGCCTAGTTTATACTGCATTAATTTTCAAAAGCCAGTGGAACAGGGAATTGGAAATGAAGAATGAAGTAAATCAGAGATTAAGTAAAAGCTATTTGAAAAACACCTCTAGAGGGACTGCGTCCCTCATTTCACAGAAGCATGGAGATATATTTCTGACCAAATAATACTATTCTCTGCACTGGGGTGCCCTCAGGTATACTAAGTACGTGAGAACCACACTGGAAACAAATTAAATTTGGTGTACATAATGCTGAATGCAAGGCCCCATTCTTCTTCCTTTTATTAAGATTGAATATACAAAACCTCAGCAAACTAGAAATTTCTTCTCTGGGGAAACTGATCAGCCCAGGAAGAAGGACTTTGACTTCAGAGGTTCCCCAACAAAGGGTGCACTGAGATCACCCTAAGTGAAGCTCGGAGTCTGTTAAGTTGCAGCCATGTATACAGATCTTCTAAAAAGCTTTTTTTTTTTGTCATTTCACTTGTAAAAATAGCAGCGGGGGCGGGGGGAGGGAAGCAGACTTGGGAAGAAAGCTTGGAAGCTATCCAGACAAAAGCAGAAAATGCAATTTGGAGAAAAACAAAATTGCAAGAAAGCTCAAAAAGAATTGTTCTGATACATTGTATGTTTGCTATGTGAATTAGCTTAAAAACTATTAATAAAGTGAAGAATTCTGTAAGAATTAAAAGAAATAATGTTTGTTCATATGTGATTTTTCCTCCCTTAAGAAAGAGAAGCCAGAGAATCAGATTTATGAACTTCAGCAAGAAGTGAAAAGGACTTTATTTAGCTGCCATCCTGGCAGCAGGAGTCTTCCACATGTATTTTTAAAAAAATTTTAAATAAGTGTTTACAAACAGGGCTCCCACCGGAGAGAGGCATACCCAGTTTTATGCAACTTGACTGGCGGCAGACCTATCCTGACCACTAACTGGCAGCCTTGTAGCTTAGATCTCATTTCCATGTGTACCTTACTATTTCCCAGCCCTCCTCTTAACATTTTGCTAGCATATTTATGCCAATTTTTTAAAAGTTTTACTGAGGCATAATTGACATACAGTAAGTTACACTTTAAAGTGTAAGTCGATCTGATAAATTTGACATATGCATACAGCTATAAAACTATCACCACAATCACAGTAATGAACATCTCCATTATCCCCACAGATTGCCTCCTGCCTTTTGATCCCTTCCTGTTCCCCAGTCCCTTGCTCCCCTTCCCAGGGTACTCTGTTATTTCTGAGCACTTTAAACATCTGTGGTAGTCTCCAGCTATTCTATAAAATAAACAGCCTGTGATCTTCACAAGTATGAATGAAGTTCATGAAAGTCAAGGAAACTTGAGGAATTGTTTCGGACTGAAGGCTAAAGAGACATGAAAATTAAATGCAATGTGTAATCCTGGATTGGAACTTTCTGCTATAAAGGGCATCTTTAAGGCAGGGCTGCCAAAACATGAAGGGGTTGTGGATTTGATGTCGTAATGTACGTAGCACTGTTAGCTTCCTGATTCTGATGGTTGTACTGTCCTGTAGGAATTGTCCTTGTTCACAGGAACTATACTCTAAAGCTGTTCTGTCCACTGTGGTGGCAATATAAGCACCTGAAATGTAGCTAACATGACACATTGAAATAATATTTTGGATATGGACAAAATATATTTAAATTATTTTTTAATATGGGCTACTAGAAAATGTAGTATTACATAGATGTCTTGGATTATATTTCTGTTGGATGGCACTGCAAAGTATTCACACTAATTGTATGTCATGTTAGCAAGTTTCTCTAAATTCTCAAATTCTTAAGTATATTCCTCAAATTCTTGTTCAGGAAATATGTTGCAACTTTTCTGCAAGATTGAAATTATTTCAAAATAATTATGTTAATGAGGGACATAAAGTATACGTTTTCTTAGGTCATTGGGAATATAGGAATAACAGAATTTTAAGGAACTTTATAAATGACATGGACATTTACTTTGGGCCTATCATGAACTAAATGCTTATGGTGTTAGGAATTTTATGATTTAATCCTCACAACCGTAAGAAGTAATGGGAGTTATTTTCTGTGTGTAGGCTGTCATGGTGCCTTTAAGGAGCCACCTTTCCCTAGTGGCACTAACGAGTTACACATAAAGCATAACCTACTCCACTGGATGTTGCCCGCTTGTCTGTCACACTTGTACCCACGTAGGGGTCGTTCACTGGTCTCTTTACCACCACTCTTATTGCCCATCTACCAGTAGCTGTGAACCTGCTTGACTCCCACACCCAGCTTCCACTCTTTAGGCTTTCTTAGGATAGCACCCTTCTAGATATGACTAGGTCTCTTTCCAGTGTCCTCCAAATGAATCTGGCCTTGCCTTGAGAGCAACGTAGACAGTCTTCCTTTCGACAGTAAGGAAACTGAAGCTCATAAAGGTTAAGTAATCTCTATAACATTATGCAGCTGGGATTTAGATCTAATTCATTCCACTCTGTATAAAAGAAGGTATACCTACATAACTGTCTTTGACAATTCATTTTCTCTCTCATTACTCTTTTTCCTTCATAGGACTTACACAATTCATAATTCTGTTTGCTTATTATATCTCCCACAGGAAAGGTTAGTTTTGTGAGAGCAGGTATCTTATCTGACATTTCATGGATATGTCCCACTGCTTGGAACATAAGTGCTCAATAAGTATTTACTGAATGAAAAAAAAAAGTTACCATTTTTTCCCAATGTATAAAATCTTTGAGTCTTTTTTTGGGACTACAAAGCAGTTTTTTACAAACATTTTTATTTTTCTTTAGGTATGTTATGTATAAAAGGGGATACTTTCCCTAATAAATGAAAATGGCCAATTCTTTAAGAGGAGAAGTACTGAATCTTTATAAAAATGTAAGTAATTATGTTGCCAGTTTTATACATATTTTACTGAGACACAGATTGTTTAGAAATATATAACCTTTCTTTTTTAAGCTGCTGTATCTTGGACGAGACTATCCAAAAGGAGCAGACTATTTTAAAAGGCGTCTGAAGAATGTTTTCCTAAAAAACAAAGATGTGAAGGACCCACAGAAGATCAAAGAACTTATTGGACGGGGCGAATTTGTAATGAAAGAGCTAGAAGCTTTATACTTCCTTAGGAAATACAGAGCGATGAAACAACGCTATTATTCAGATCAACAAAACTAACTGATCACTATTACTATAATTTGACTGGAATTCAGTGCCAGCTGTTTATGTATACCAGATATGATAACAGTAACTGTAACTTAAGATGGCAAGATATACACGTTACGTAAATAATACCTGAGCTGCCTTAATGAACTAAAATAGGCTTCAGCTTCTGTTCACAGAGCTTTATCAGCAACCCTTTATGTTTAATTTTTATACAAAATCAGCAATATAGCCAACTACAAATTAAAAATTAATGAGTACCCAATTTTGAATGAAAATATAACGTACTTAAAATAATTTGAGCTCAATGATTTTTTTTACCAGTTATTCTTAGCCCATTTCTCCATTTTACTGACAAGAGAATCTCATTTAATACATTTAACTAAGCAAAATAATTTCTTGCACATTTCTTTCCCTTAACTTTTGAAGGAGTACCACCTTATTTTTGAGCACATTTGGTACATTAACAGCACACATTTAAGGTTCACCACAAAACAAATAGCACACGGTAATGATTTAAGTGCAGTTATAGAAGTAATATGTATGGGGTAAGATTATTTCTGATCTTGAAGTAGGCTGCCAGTGACTGGCATTATATATACCTATTTAGTATCTTCCATTATTAATTTTGCTGCTGGCTCCCTTTGGGTCTTAAAACAAATCACCTGCTGTGTATCAATTACCTTTACTGATAAAAAGTAATAAATAATGTTATTCTGTTCTTTCATCATTAAGGCAGATGTGTTTTGCATCTACTTCTAAATGAGTTAACACAGTAATGGACCTAAATCTAACATGGTTTTAAGCAAACACTTAAACGTTTACATAATGTTCACAGCACCCTTCACAAATAAAGAACATAAACGCATAAGCTGCAAAAGATTCACTAATACAGTGTCTGTGGCTTATAAGATATTCCATATCAACTGTGGGGCAGATGTTTGAAATTTCCATCAAGAAGTACACACTATCATAGTCACCATAACTATTTTTATTACATTACAATAATTAGGAGCAGTACAGTTCATGACAAAAATATTACAAATTTCAGATCACTTCACAGCACATACTCCTATAAACATTTAAAAGTTAATTTTAATTAAAAGAGTGGTCATTTTTAAATTTAATGTTTGATATGACCAACATTCCTAGGTCAGCGCAACCAAATGATGGAAAACAACTGGATCACACTGCATATGTCCCACAAAAAAAAGCACAATGTACAAAATGTGCATGTTTCAGTTTACACTATACAAAAATAGTTAAAATACATTCCAGGTAAACATGTTACATTAAGAAATAGTACTAGTAAGAAATTGGCACTCAAAGGAAAAATGCAAAAGTATTTTCAACATGAAAACACAAGACAGTGGAACTGGAAACTTCTGGATAAAACATTACATAACCCATTTAGCTTACGGGAAGGGGCCCTCTGTAATGGAATTTCTGTAAGTAAGAACTTTGTTTTTTCCTAAATTCATCTAAATTGCCTATCATCATCCCAAACAGGCACTTAAAACTATTAAACTAAAAACATTTACTAATCTAGTTATGACTATTCTTCAAGAACTGATGTAAATAATATCTTTAGGAAGAAATGATTTTCATTTTCTGAAGGAATTTACAGCTACCAGTTGTATGCTGTTCAATTTCTCAATGCAAATTTCATGCTACCCAATACTAATACAGAAGTTATTAAATATAAATTCAGTTTTAAAGTAACTGGTTTTTTAAAAATCATTAAAACAGTTACCAAGAAATTACTTTTTGACAATGGAAATGACAGTTTTTATTGCCTACCAACAAAACGTGTATTGTTTAGAAAAAAATGGTTAGAAGATAAAAATCACTGGAACACAAATGAGATAAACTTATGCAAACTGCAACTGAACATGCCTCACAAACTTTCTATATATATTAGGACAAAATTGTGCAATGGTGGCAAAGATTCTGATAACCTGTATAAGTTAGGTTCTAAATTCCTATGCAGTGTGACTCAGTTAAAACAGAGCCTAGAATTCCTAACTGGGAATATTCACTCAAATTATACTACCTACTTCTACATTCTTCCACAAACATGTTAATGTCTAAGACTATGTAATTTAGCAATTTTTTCAACTCCAAGGATTTTTATCTTTAAGGCCGTAATAATTACATAATATTTCTTTCTAGGATTATCGCTCCCCTTTTAAAATCTCTACAAAAACAAACCTTTTGTCAAACCATTCAAAATTCACATAATAAAGGATAATTACCACTGCCTAAAAAAAGTTGCCCAGGTACATTAAAAATTCAAGAGTCCTAAAAATCCCTCAGTTATGCACTGCAATTCCTGAAGTATGGCCATTTCTTTCTCTTGTGTAGAAACAAGAGGAAGTACTATATAAAGTCTTAACACCCGATCTAGATAATGTTCCATAAACCTGTAGTTTAGCATAGCATTTCACAAGTTGGACTGATTTTTACACAAAAATTTCCTTTTCTGTGATTTAGTTCAGGCATCTGTTTATTCACACCCAGATAAATGAAACTATTTTTGAATTCAATATTTAAGTCTATTTTAATTATGATACAAAGAGACCAACTACAATATTACACACTTGGGAATTTTAATGTTATCATCTGACATATGATTTAATGTGTACTACAACTGTCCCAACAAAATCACATAATTATCCCAAATAAAAAACAATATAGTCAAGTTTATTCCTTTAAAATAATGAAGTAAAGTGATTTATATAAAGTAGCTTGATTAAACAGCTTTACTGGAATCAGAGCAAAACAATTATTTTAGATCTGGAAGAAACCTTAGAGACTATCTCCCTACTCTGCCAAACTAAAATATGCATGTTATCTCTGGGTCATGTGCCAAATGCCTAAGATATTACAGACCACTCTAAGATATCAGCACTACGTAAGGAGAGGGATTATGTCCCTTGTTGGGGATACTGTAATATCCCCAGTGCCTTGTGTAGTACCTGGCATCCAACAGGCACTCAGACTTTTGCTGTAAAAATTAATTCTGCTAAAAAGTAAGCTTTATGAATTAAATTTTAAAGTATTTTTCATTGTAAGAAGATTTTACTTATTAAAATAATGGAATGTATCACTGTTACCAGGGCTAATCCTAGTTTTAGATTATCTAAGGAAATCTTTCAGTATTTCTGAATTAAATTTATTAAATTCTACTGGATAGGGTCTGTTTATTCATAGCAGGTATGAAAATTCCTACTTTTCCTACTTAGTCACTAGTAGACCAGGTAGCAAATAGATGATGTTCAAAGGATCAAAATTAAATTGCAATAGCGACCATCTGAAAATTAGTTTATTAAGTCAAATCCTACTACAGTATCTGTCAGATTATGTTGAGCCTTCATGGAGATATCCAAAGCAGTAATAAATCTTGAGGTTAGGGGAATTAGAAGAATTAAAAGAAAAAGCGTCAAGTCATGGGGCATGTAGAAGGGTAGGCAGGCAAGGTGACACTAATATGGGAGAGGAGTACTGCTACTGGAGAACAGATACTCAAAAATAAACTTCACCTCTTGCACAACTTTGTCTGAGACTGGCGCTGAAGATAGTAACACAGTTAAAAAGTTACAGATTGTGCTGAGATTGACAGATAGATATATCCTTATGTAAACTGAATGTAAATCACATAGTTGTATGCTAGCTATAGCCTTTGAGATGACTTATTTTAACATGAAGAAATGGATAGTAAGTGATTTGCCCAAAACTGAAGTTGTAAAAGACATGTAACTAGAATTTAAGTCACCTTCCTCCTAGTCCAGTGATATCTTCACCTCAATACACCATCTCACTTCAGATATTTAAAAATACATTTTAAAAGCACTGAAAGAATCACTGTTATTATTTTATTATTTAAGTATTAGATATTCTTAAATATGGACCATACTTGTATGTATGAAATGTTACTTCAGCCAGTGTTGAGAACAAGCCAATACTAAAGATTTTGAAACTTTTTCACTTCACTGTTTAAAAAAAATTAGTCTTGCCATCCCCTACCCTGAAATCTTATTTGAAATTATGTTTTTAAAAAGTTTTTTTAAAAAAAAAAAAAACAAAAGTGATGTTCCTGATCTGTCAGCAGGACCACCACACAGTGAGGATGCATCTTATCCAAACTCTCCTCATCCCCACTTTGACCACCCAATGCATGACAACACTGGGAGACCGCAGGGATGCAGTCCATACTATGAAACTCTTAATGAAGCTCAAAGGTTCACACAACGCCTGGCCTTGCCACCTTGGTCTCTTTAATATCTTCTAGAGCTAACTGGCCCAAATAATCTTTAATGTCACTACCAGAATTAAAACTATTTTCTAAGACTGAAGATCACGAAAAGATTTAAAGTTATACTAAGAAAGAGCAATCTGACACATGGAGACTATATTTAATTACTATGGGAATTTTTTATACATGTTAAAATTTTTTCAATTAATACAAAAATTTAGTAGCATGTAAATATAGTCCCAAAATGGTTGCTATAATCCTCATTACATACTGGGTCTGCCTTAACAGGAAAAGCTATTCAGAGTATTATAGGAATTTATCTAATATGGAAAGTAAATGCCTTTTAATATTTTCCATTGCCTTGTATTTTTTTCCATTTTTTCCCTTTTTATAGAAAAAATATAATATTTTAGGGAGCGTGACTATGACAAATAGCAGTGAAAAGATGCAGAAAACCTTTGTGAACAGTGTAACTTTACATTCATTAAGGGTGACTGAAACTCTAGGACATTATACCTACAAGATGAATCTATAAGAAGCCCATAAATTCATGTTCCCTCAATGTTTCAGTAAAACCAATCATGAAATCTCAACTGAGGTTATAATTAGTAATTAATCCATGTATGTGACTAGATAAAACACAGAATAGGGATGATTCGAAAGCTTCATTAATTTGTTTCACACCAAAGTTCACAATTGGTAAGAAAAATAGGAAGTAATCAACCGCATGCACCAAAAACCCCAAGACAGAAATCTCAGGTATTCAGTTTCTTTTTCACAGGCATTGCTAGTTCAAAAACCAAAACTCAGGGAATACTGGCACTTAGAGGAAAAAGTTTCCACTGTCATTTTAAAATAAGCATTCAAGATAAAAGCTAACAGTTTGGATGGAGCAGAAAATTAGGTAATGCTAAAACAAATGCTAATAATTTAGTGTAATGTACAAAAATTACCACTTTTACTTAAGTATGCCTTAAGAAAAAAGTACAAATTGTATTTACATAATTATACACTTTGTCTTTGACTTCTTTTTCTTCTTTTTACCATCTTTGCTCATCTTTTCTTTATGTTTTCGAATTTCTCGAACTAATGTATAGAAGGCATCGTCAACACCCTGAAACACATAACAAGTACTAAAATGTGAGTATATATGATGGATTGAGGTATACAGATAACAGAAAGGATAGATGACTAATGGAAACTCTAATAATGATAAATAAGGAGACTTTACATTTCTCTTTAGGCAACTGAATAAGTATCAGATTTCTAGGATTCTCATAATGTTTTCTTCCTGAATATTTCATCAATATCATAAATAGGAACACTAATTTTTACAGAAGGCAAAGAAAAGTCAATGTACACAATCTTACATAAGCTGAACAAATAACTTTTTCCCAGAACTTACTCTGCTACTCATTTTTCCATATTGGCACACTTTGTCACCAAAATCCAAATGCATCTGTGTGTGTTTTTCTGTGTGTGAATATACATTTACACTTAGTTATCCCGGAGTTTCTAGATATTAGATATAAGCCATGCAAGTATGTATTATTTTCATAAATATTCAGTAACAATATTTGAGCTCTGGGTTCAATACGTACTAAAATCCATTAGATTTAAATAAGCCCCAGGAAGTAAACAGTATTCAAATATCCTTTCAGCTTTCAAATAATATATATTAAGGCATTGGTTTCAACGCATATACTTAACATATAGAAACTTAAAATGACTCCAAAGGTAATACACAACAGTTTGAAGAATGTAATACCTCAGATTTGTAGAGAAATAAGCTAAATCATTTAAATGGTGGTGTAGTTACCACTCTGGAGAAGATTCTCTTTTATTTATTATGGTTTAAGTTAGTTTTAATATATTATGTATTCAAAAGTTTGTCATATAAAGCCAAATGCTGTATCTTCAAAGAAATTTCCATTTGGTCATTTTGGTACATCTATTCCTGATCAAAGCAAGGTATCTAAATAAGTAATGGCTGAAAGTGATTTTAAGTCAGAATAATTTTTAACCTAATAATTCAGAAGGTGGAAAATGGCACTCAAAGTGGTAGCAGGAGATTTTAACCCTACAATACTGAAATTATACAAGATTATAGAAGTCAATTCCTGTCATTACCCCACTAAAAAGCAAGTTAAATATAAAAGCAAAATAAAAAACAGGAAAACAAACAAAAAAATTTAAAAAGTATGATCCTCTATGTATTTAAAAATCTGTTCAATGGAACGGTAATTATTTTTAAGCCTGTTAACCTAATGATGCTTTCAAACAGAGACACTAGAGGGAGTCCTAAGAACAAATCAAATACCCAGCAAATAAAGTTGTATAAATTAAGCCACTTTAAGAACAATGAAAATTGGGTTTTTACTCATTTTAGCCACTTCTGTTCAATATTCATATAAATACATTAAGTTATATTATGTTGAACATAATTTAAAATTTAAAAATTTAACAGTGATAGGATTTCTCTTTTACTACACTACTAAGATCTTTTACAATTAATATTTCAAAATAATAAAATTAATTCAGGGCATTTTCATTCAAGTTACATTTAACTAATTTTCACAAAAGATCTAAAAAATCAGAAAAATATCATCAATATTTTTAAAGAAACACAGCAGGAATGACAGGCTTGTTTAGGTTTAAACAGTTGTAGGGGTGCCTGGGTGGCTCAGTGGGTTAAGCGACCAACTCTTGATTCTGGCTCTGGTCATGATCTCTGGTTCCAAGATCAAGCCCCACCATTGGCTCCCTGCTGAGTGCAGAGCATGCTTGAGATTCTCTCCCTCTCCCTCTGCCCTTCCCCACACGCCCCAATCTCTCTCTCTAAGGGGCATCTGGGTGGCTCAGGTAAAGCATCCAACTTTTGATTTCAGCTCAGGCTATGATCACGTCCCACATCAAGCTCTCCTCTCAGCGGGGAGTCTGCTTGAGGATTTTTCTCTCCCACTGCCCTTCCCCCCTCCCAGTTCTCTATCTCTCTAAAATAAATAAATCTTGAAAAAAATAAAATCTTTTAATAAGTAAATAAATAGTTCTAGGATAAAAACCAGAATTTTTGTGTGACGTCTAAGAGAAAAAAGTCCCCAATAAAACACCCAAACTGCACTCACTGACATTCTCCACTTTCTGATATCATTCATTACTGACACGCACATGCTTTTCCCTTACCCAAAGGAGAGAGGAAAAGTGATAAAATATAATTTATTAGCAATACAATCGAGACTTAATATAGATAAACCTTCATGCTAACCCTTTTAATACACAGAAAGCTAAAACTTCCAACGATATAATAAAGAATAATTACTTTATAGCTCACCAACCCAACTAATTTATAATCATAAATCCTGAGAATGGTATGGAATCTTAAAAGAGGATCTAGATCTAGTCCAACTCTCCCACCTTTCACAAATTTCCTTTGATCACACATACAAACAAACTTATGTAGTCTACTCCACTTCAACTGCTTTTATAATGAAGAAAAATGTCAATGATACTAAAATGGTGAAGCAGATAAAATGAAAAACCATGATATGGATATAGAGAAGACACATTATAAGGTGAAAACAAGACAGAAGTATTTAGGAGACAATGAAAACAATTGTTAACATTACCTTCTTCTAAGATTCTGACAAATAGGTTAATACTGCGTTCTTTCTTAATATTGAACTCTTTTATGTAACTTATTAAAGTTAAATAATTTCAATGATTAGAAACAGGTTATAATTAGTAGAAACAGGGCACTGAATTCCTTTTTTCCATATGGGAACTAGTCATTTTCATATACGCAAATAAAAGAAAAAATATTATCCCAGTAATTTTGTTGAAACCCAACCATTTTAGGACTAAGAAAAACTAATTTGTATATATTTATTATTGTCAAATTAATTTTGTAAAACTATTTTTATTTAAAATTTTAAGTATTACCAAGTACACTTTTTTATTTAAATGCTATCCATGCCCACTGAAGAAACAGGATTCAATTCACCATGCCCACCAATTACTTGACAGTCACACTACACAGTCACAAATAAGAAATCTTAGAAAATCATGTGCTTCCACCTTTGTTTTTAAAAACAGTTAAAGTGCAAAACTTACTTTATTCTAAATAGTTGTACTTTAAAAATCACCCACCAATAAGACAATAGGAGGAAAAAATTTTAAAAACCCACCACTTAAATCATGGCTACTGTTATTTAAAAAGTTTAATTTTTCAAATAGCATTGCAATGTTAAATTATACAGAGCTTCTAAATAAACATATTGCTCTATACAATGATACTCAAAAAATATTAAGAGTTCATAAGTCTCAATAAAAATTAATGCCAGTCATGCTTTATTCTTTTGAGGTTAGCAGATTAGTATAGCATCTATCTTTTGGGGCTGAATCTATTATTCAGATGTACATTTTCGTTTTTGGGAGATACACTAATTACTTCAGACCTTAAATCCACATAATAAAAACTACTGAGTGAAATTTTTTCTGAGCAAGACCAAATTTAATATGAGTTGGTGTAGAAAGGAAAACTGGGGCACCTGGGTGGCTCAGCAGGTTAAGAGTCAGATTCTTGCTTTGGGCTCAGGTCATGATCTCAGGGTCATAAGATGGAGCCCTGCATCAGGCTCCATGCTCAGCACAGAGTCTCTCTCTCCCTCTCCCCCACTGTGTGCATGCCGAAGCACACGTACTCTCTAAAATAAATAAATAAATAAATCTTAAAAAAAAAAAAAAGGAAACTGAGAAATTCCACTCAATAAATCCAAATGGGCAGCTACTATGTACCAGGAACCTTGTTAGGTCATCATCACGCAAAGATTAAAAATACATGATTGTGGCTAAGATTCTACTGTATAGGAATCAAACATAAAAGAGGTTATTTCAATTTAACATGGCAAGCACGTAACAGTTAAGAACAGTGTATTGGGAATACACAGGAAGAGCATTATGCCTAGTCTAAGGCTAAAAGAAAGATTCTTGGAAAATAATCATGAAAAAAATGTTAGCTAATTAATAAGACTATGGATTAAACTATACTGGCATTCCAACCAAGAGCAACAGCCAAGACTCAAGAGAAGGTAAGAAATAACATGGTGCTTACTTATGTAAGGACTAAAACAACAACAACAACAACAACAACAAAAAACCCACCAACAAAAGAAAACTTCAGGCAAGGAGTTTTTAGGGATAAGGCCAAAGGCTAGAAGGGTAGGAAGATGTTAAAAGACATCTATAACATACTTTGAAGTTTGAGATTTTATTCCACAGGTAACAGGAAGTCAGTGACTGGACTTTAAAGAAAAGAGAATGAGATTTCTTTTAAGTCCATTTCTCCAATTGCACTGTGAATAAAGGCAGCAACAGGTAAACCAAATAAGAGGATATAAGAGTCCCAAAAAGAAATGACAGGGACCTGAACTAATGATGTGATAAGAGTCAAAATGTAACATCGAAGAAATCTGTGGTTGCCTCCAAATGGGAGTGCAAAAGAGGGATGTTAGAGTCATTTCAAGACTCCAGGTTTCTTATTTGGGTAAAAGTATGATGTTGATGCCACAGAGGACATACACAGAACAAGTATTTGCTTGCAGAATGTCAGAAAGAAAGAATATATTTTAAGAGTGGGCCCTTCCCCACCTTCTGGACCATTCAACCTTACTACTTTATGCAGTTTCCTTTCTTTTTTCTTTCTAGACCCAATGACATATGTAGTCTACAGCTATCAAAACTGCATCAATTATAATTAATACACATTAAATTTAAAATAAATGTACTAATTATGGAAACAAACTACTAATTTCTTATCTTTTAATACTTCAAATCAGAATCCCCCACCTAGGTAGTTCTAAAGTGGTTGCTACTTTGTTACCTTTGAAAGACATCTGCTTTCTGCCAAAATTAATATGCTGAACTTACCAGATTACATTACAATGCATTTTTTAATTTTCACACAGCCAGGAGTCTTTTCTTCTTTGTTGATTTTTTTCAATCTGTATTGTCGGATCTCTCTCACCAATGTATAAAAAGCATCCTCCACTCTCTGCATTGTAAAACACAACTTCTTTAAAGTCTGTTTCATTGGTAATAGTAATTCATTGGGACAGCCTTGTGTAAGAAGTTTGAAATTATGACCTTTACTTGAGAATTTATTTTTTAAAACAGACATGAGATTATTTGAATAAAACTGGGGATGAAGTTTTAAAATATGGGCTTGAATCCTGGTTTGTTCTTTAAAATCATTTTTGTTTTATAATGGAATTAGAATTTTTTAAAAATCTTAATTAGGAATTAGGGGAGATTATGAAAAACCTAAACATGTATATTATTAGTATCTGTGTATCAATTAATGCATAATCATTTTAGTTTGCTAGTCATGGCATTAATCCAAGCTTAACCTGAAGTTAGATTTAAGTTATTTGACTTAGGAAAAACAAGCGTCCCTACCTCTCCCACCCTGCCCTACCTGAGGAATGAGGAGAAAAATAGTACAAAAGGGATATTTAAAACACACACACACAAAAAATAACTCAATAAAGTTGGGTCAAGAGACTGGAATCTTGAGTTCTATCTGCAATTAAAACACTGTCCAGCCAATTTCTAGAGTCCACAAGTGGAGCTGAGACTGGGGCTTTTGTGGGTGGATAGTACATTATTTAAATAAAAATGCTACATGAGGGTGGTTTACCATAATATGAAAATACCATGAACAAACATTTAAAGTATACACACAAAATAGTAACAGTGCATTTTCTTTCTTTATTAGAAAGAAGTCTTAAAAATAATTTTTAGAACAGTATCTGATTATACTGGCTTCATACCTTCTATACTAATTTAAATACTCTAAAGGGAGAAAAGGGACTTCTGCTTAATGCCACAGTAAGAAAGCTATGACAACAAACACAATCACAAATGGCCAAATGGAGATCCAAGATTTCAATGTGTTTTCCAGTCCAGAAAAGTAAGCAGTAGCCAAAGGGGACATAGTATTCAGTTAACTGTGCTCCTAAGTTTGTCTAAGAAAACATACCACCAAAAGTTGAAGCTACATCTAAAGATAAATGCACACAAATATTAATATACATGTACAGAGTAATTTAAAAGATTAATAATTGTGTTTATTCTTCTAAAAGAAAATATAAGTATTTAGAAAGGCTGGTAATATTTTATTGTACATTTAATTTTAAGCCTAATCTGTTTTTAATTTTTAAAATGAATTACTTACTATGGAGATTGGCATATTTTAACTCTCTGGGCTTGGTAACATCAGTCTTTTTATGAATCAAATGTGACAAAATGGACCCAGTACCTAGAAAGCTAATACATATCAAAAATATGATTTATAGTTTTAAATTCAATCAGGCACAGAGAATTGGCCATTTAAATATTAACTGAAGTAAATGAATAGCTACAGTTTAATTTTTGCATGCAGAAGTTATCACATATTCATTGCACTTAATAGTTAAGGGGGGAAAATGCACCTCAATTTTTAGTGTATATTAATTTTAATATATAATTATATATTAATAATAATATATATCAAGAATATACTAAGAACTGCTTCAGTGGAGTTCAGTAGTTTACCTTTGAAGTAAAACTTTAAAATTCATAAAATTAAGTTTCAGTTAATAGGCATTTAAATATGTTGTTTATATATTAAAATGTACACCTCAAGTTATTTATAACCATCCAGTGGTATATTTCTATTCAGCTATCTAATACGAAAGTCATAATAGCCCAAGAAAATTCGCATCTCTTTTTTAATGGAATCAATTTACTCAACTAGCTAGCCAGCTAGCTAAGTCAACTACAAAATAAAAATTTCTAACCATTTTCTGAAATTATTTAAATACGTTGGTACTTTAGATAGCCACTTGTGCCTGTATACAAATCTTTTAGTATTTTGTATTTATCATCCTCAAGAGAAAAGGGTTTATTTTTACTTTTAAGTCCTCAAAAAATTATATATTAGAAATTCTCATTACATAAGATAAATAATTTAAGGCATTAAAATGACTCCTGTAAAACATGTAAAATCTATAGTATGAGCTGGCATTTAAGATATTTTCATAAATGATTCTCTTTTAATTCAAAAATCAATGCAAGAAATTAAAAAAATATATATATATACACTTATAAGTGTATACATACATACACACACACACAAAACAAACCAGGTAAAAGCTCATATTTTTTAAGAATGTAAACTCTTATTCCTTTTTAAAAAAAAGTTACAAGGTCAGGTAAAACATGCTGGGGGGAGAGGACAGGGTCTTGGTCCTCCACTAATTTAGCAGAAGCAAATTTTGATTGTAACTTATTTCTAAAATCAGTTTGAACGTGTCTACTTTTTAAGTGTGTGGATCCCCATCACCAGTACAGAATATATGATTGTTTCCAGCAATGCAGAGAGAGAATTGGAGGCCAATAATTAAAAAGAAGTGATTACTTCCCACCACCAAGAATTCAGCATTAGGACCTGAGTGGCTAAGATAATTAACACTGAGAAATAGTTCTTCCAGAGTGACTCTGGTCACTTCTTATTTTAACCAAGAGGAAATTTTATTAGATTTTAAAGAGTCAGTTATTTACCATATTTTCTCAGACTTAAATTACTTCTCATTTCTTGATAATATGCTTTAAAAGTCATACAACATAAAAAGAACATTATCTATCCTTGTGTGCACCTTATACCACGGGCACTACCAAAGAACACTGGTTTCATACTCCGAAACGTGTAATTTTTAGCTGAAACAGATTTTCAATACCCATGTAGCTAGCTGCTAAGCTCTTAACTGGCACTCAATGATTTATTCTTGAGAATATGGCTTATTGCCACATATATTCATTTTCAAACACCACTTACTAAACTTTCAGAACTGAAAATATGTAGGAACAAAAGTGTACAAGTTCATACGTGTAAATTGTTTTTATATCAAGAGATTTGACAATAATTTCAGCTCAGTTATTATCTAAAAACACACTTGTGAGACTAAGGAAATACAGCATTCTGTACCAGAAAAGAAACTGTCAACAAATAGCATCATCCTATATTCTGGTGCCTATAATGCTTTCACTAAATGATTTCATTCTAAAGTTCCTGTTGAGTGGCTTATTATCAAGAAAAATTCTTGAAGACACTTCAAGGAAATAACACTTCAAATACCCTCACTATAGACAGATAACAAGACTACTAGCCTTCTTGGGGGACAGGAATGGGAGAAACTAGATGTATTCTTTAAAAAAATTCTATATTGATGAATTTCTCAAGAAACCTTGCCAAACTAATAGTCCATCTCAGGTACTACTGAAATGCAGCGATACCACTAACTTGGGAAGTTAATGCGTGGTGCACACAGCAGGTGCTCAGTTACTGTTTTATTTTTAACTCATAAAAAAGCTAAAGTTCAAAATATTTATCTCATGACACAAACTCAACTACTAACAGAAATATGGCACATAAGGAGGTTTTTTATTTGGTTTGCTTCAAAACAGTTTGATCAAAAGCTTTCCTTAAAAGAGGTCTTCTAACAACTAATTTTAAGTATCTAGAAATTAACAAGAACCAGGAAATTAATCACTCAACATTTTTAAATCTGTAAAACCAATTTTCACATTATGCTCAAGTTGAGACCTCCAGAAAGTAAAAGAGCTGAATCAGGAGTAGCAGATACGCTAAGAATTCTGCTTTCCCGAACCCTCCCCAATTCTGATTTTAGCAGACTGGAAAACACACAGCTGATTACCATGGTGTCAATGTTTTGGTTTCAACAGTCTTTGCCAACACTGCATGCACTACCCAATGAGGCCAGAAAAATATGGCAATTACTAAACTACCCAGATAAATGTGAAGTAGGTAGAATCTTTATATACTTGGAACGTAGGGGCCACATAAAGCACACTAGCAGAAAATAAAAATTACTCTGGCCTTTCAGCTGTGGACTAAAATAATGTAAAAAATATGTAATTCATTATATTCTATCCCATATGATGGGCTTTTTAAAACTACAGTAAATAATTAATTGAATATATATTCTGCAATCCTGTCTTAAAAAGTACTAGAGTAAAACTACTATCTCCCTTTCACAAAATATCTAAGTTTTATTTTAAAATTACTACTGTTAGCCTGTAAAGTCTAACGTCTGACCTAACTTTTAGCATCTAATCAAACAATACAGTTCCCCAGAGAATCAGGCATCAGCACATTACAGCCCGCAGGCCAAATGTAGCCACGGCCTATTTTTTGTACTGGCCACAAGCTAAGAATGATTCTTGCATTTTTAAAGGGTTATAAGAAAAAAAAAAACTGCCACAGATATCAGTTATGGCCCCCAAAGTTTAAAACACTTATTGTCTGGTCCTTCTAATGATTGTCTTTTTCCTACCAACCTGAATATAAATAATTCTTTTCGGTGTTTATGTTTTAGGTTCATGCTCAAGACTAAAACTTAGGGTATGAAACAAGTAGCTGCTGATAAAATTCAACAAGAGTATGCATATTTAGTTTGCTCAAACAACAAATAAGTAACAGCAGATAAGCAACAAAATACTCTGCAGAAAATAGGGCTTCAAATTTGCACAAAAACTGGAAATGTAAAATTTATAAAAATTTACCTATATCATAATCTCCACAATTACTTGGAATAGCTCTTTAAAGTTTTCCAAAAGCATGCAAATATCAAATTAATTTCAACAGAGGAAGATGAATAAACTTTTGAAAGGCAAATCAACAAATCCATGAAATAAAAAGAAATCAAAGATCAGAAACTAAAATATCTCGGTTATAGTTTAGCAAAATAAATTATATAAAGATATAAATAAAATAGGTTATACATATAAGAAAAGCTGGGCATTAGAAGAAATAAAGTACTGCAAGTATTCCTTTATATTACTCTATATTTTAATCAGATGATCTACATGAATGTCTACAAAGCAAATTGAAATTACTCGACTTCCATATCATACATACTACATTCACCTTCTCTACCCACTCCCAAAACTGTATAAAACCTACAAAATCTACTTTAAAGGGAATCCAGGTAATTTTCTGATTATTATGAATGCTGTGGCATATTAAAGCATGAATGTCAAACAGTAAGAATAAGCTAGTACTTCTTAGGTAGTAACTATCTAACAAGACAACACAGCTATTCTAGGCTCTTAAGTAGAGGGCAACATTGTCAGAATAACAGACAACTCATTTCTACTGTCTTCTGTTGTCTTTCTACTCCAAGTGTGGCCCATGTACCAAAATCAGCATCACCTGAGAGGCTGTTAAAAAAGCGGGATCACAGGTCCCAACCTGAACCCATTAAGAATCTGGATTTGAATAAGAAGCCTAGTCCATTCATATGCATATTAAATATAAGAAGCCCTACTCTATTTGCAACCCTTTACATTAGGCAAAATCTTAGTTTTCCTTTTTTTTTTAATAAAATGTAAACTAAAATATTAAGTAATATTGTCTAAAAAGTATCTTTTAAAAGTTACAAATAATGCAAGTTAATAAAATGTTAATGAAATGATTTAGTAGTAGGCAGTATGTTGACAAATGTTTTCAATAAAGTTCCTTGTATTTTACATTTTCATAAAAAATGTTGGGAGAAAAGTTATAAATATTATAATCATGTTATCTGAGTACCTTCTTTATAAGGAAATAAAGAAGTCTGGTTAGAGAAGACCAGTAGAAAGAAAACAAACACAAACTTTTCCCAGTCTCTGGGACCTGGGAATGGATTTGAATGAAATCTTAATTCCTCTAAAGTGAAGTGAAGTGGTATATACCAAACTTCTTTCTTTAACCTATGAATCAGGTTTTAGAATGAGATGTTTGTACTATAATCACACTATAGAAATTCAGCTTTTAATCCCCCCAAAAAAAGACTTAAAATAGAATTCACTGTTTCTTCAGTGTGTATCAAATTTGTACAATCAGGAAGCAGTACATATGATCTTCCACCAGGGAAACAGACATATACACTAGCTGAATGATGGTTTACTTTAAAATTTTTACCCCTTTAAAAATTCAGTGAAAGTTACAGAATACCTGTTTTTATAAGTTTAAACATGTAATGAGTTGTTCATCAATTTTCTTACTTCCTAGCAATTACAGAAGTTAAATTCCACAAAACTGGTTTTCTGGGTTCACAGGTACATGTAACTAGCAAAGCTCAAAATAAATGTTCATCTTGTATGGAATATAAATTGATCTTTCTTAGTATATGAAAATTATATTCCATCATATTGTTATGTATTCCTTTCTAGAATTTTTTTCTATATGTTAAACTCATTTCATACAAATAGGTTAAATAATGTCAACTGAAATTATTTTACCTAGAGAAAAAGTTACTTTTAAAAATGAAGATAACTTTTGAAACAAAATTCAGAGTTAATCTGGCATTAATTTTTGTCAGAACACAGTAAATGAATAACTGAGAATTTTGCCTTGCATTCTAAGTATCCTTTTGCTTTAATGAAAACTTTCTCCAAAAACAAATATAGCTTTAAAAAAATTCTACCAAAAGGGGGTAAGGGGATGGGGTGGCTGGGTGGTGGACACTTGGGAGGGTATGTGTTGTGGTGAGTGCTGTGTATTGTGTAAGACTGATGAATCACAGACCTGTACCCCTGAAACAAATAATACATTATATGTTAATAAAAAAAATTTTTTTAATTCTACCAAAAGTCTTCAAATACAATAAAACTTAATCTAGAAACACATGACATAATACTCTTCAAAACACTTCTAAAATAGGAAATCAGTGTTTGTTCCCCCGTTCTTTGACTTTATAAATATAACAGTTAAAAAAAAAAAATCCCTACATTTCTTGAATGCTTAATGTAAGATGTGCTGCGTTGAAGAGAAATATTCAATGTGGAAAGAAACCAAAGCCAAAAGTAATACCATGGACACTGGATTAAAAACTGCTGCTCTTTCATATCCTGAAGAGAACATTTACCAAATAAACATTGTTTTATTTTGGCATAATGGAAAGAAAAATTAAGTTACATTAAATGATGTAACAGTTATGCTATCAGGTATGTACATTTACCAATGTTCTTGCCTTCCTGCCCTCAAAATGTTTCCAGAATATATGTTAGCAAATTACCATAATTAAAATTACTTGATATAGTTTACAGAGAACAGATTCATATTTATTACAATTTTACTTACCTGTCTTGTCTTTGCTGATGTTTCAATAAAAGGAATTCCATAACTTCTTGCTAAGTCCTGAGCCTGTTTTGTGTCTACTGTTCTAGAAGGCAAATCACATTTATTTCCTACTAGGACCATAGGTACATCTTCAGAGTCTTTAACTCTTTTTATTTGTTCTCTGGGGAGGAAAAAAAAAAGTTATAGCAGAGACATTAGTAACAAAATAAATCTTTCAAAAATTGTCCATAATTCTGTCTTATAAAATTTGGCTGAAAGAAGACATTTAATGTAATTCCTAGTTTCCAATCACACCAAATTTTCCTTGCTTCTCCTTCTATTTTTTTCTCCAATTTAAACAGAGAATTTCTATGTCTCTTAAAAGATAAAATACCAAAAAATATGGTAAAACTACAATCTAATAGGTCTATATGCAGGTTGGTCAAAATGATAAAAGAGAAAATATTGAAAAAATTCTAGGCTAAAAATGTGCTGTGCCTAATTTTTAAAATTATAATCTTAGACATATGTTATTAAATGTACATGTATAGAATTAAAGATGTTTTTACAAAAACATGGATTACAACACTGACATAATTTTCACATATCTTTCTCAAAAAAGAGAGCACCAAGTGGAAAGATTCTGATTTCTATGTGGATAACACTGACATTACTATGCTGTTTATTCTGTTAAAAGCCCTTCTACATGTTGATTTTTTTCAATAAGATGTGCATAAACTCTATATTTGAGGTAAAATTATATTATTTCACAATTTTAAATGAATTTCAAAGATACAGCATGGAATAAGTAGACGATGGAGTCAGAACTGGTTCATATTCCCAGTTCCTCTACTCAGTACCTAAGTAAACTTTATAGCTTAACATACTGACACCTATTTACTATTCTACAAAAACACCGTCACCCATTCAAATTTCTTTTTCTCTATCACTAGACGACAAAGGAAACATGCTGTAAGAAATGTATTAAAATGTTACACCTCTTAACTAGGCTAACTCACTGTTATAGAACATAGCTAATGAATGGCATATTTAATATGCACTTTTTTGAAAACTGTAAAAACCCTCAAAGAAACAATATAAATACAATGACAATTATTTTAAAGTAGTCAATTTTATGCAGATTTGCCAGATTCTTTACAAACTGTAACTGTTTTAATATTTCAATCTTTTACAACTTCAGAGTTTGTTTTTTGTATCTAAAGCTAATGTTTATCCAGTTCCAAGATATTCTACACTACACTGGATTTGAGCGGTACCACCTCCACCACCTTTGCATACTTTCATTGACGGTTTTCATTTTTATGATGGCTCTAGCTTAAAGCCTTGCAACCCTAACGTACAGTGGTTAAGAGCGCAGGTTCTGAAGTCCAACAAACCTAGGTTTCAATTCCAGCACCACTATCTATGAAATTTGGAACACGTTACTCAACTGCTCTAATCCTCAAGAACTTCATTCATAAAACAGGGATATATTACCTACCTCATTATTATTTTAAAATTCAGATTAGGTAATTTATAGATGGTAGTCAGCAAAGACTCAAAAAATGAAAGATAAAATTACTCCCCAATGTCATTTTATTATATTCAGTTTAAACCCACCTATAATGGTGAATATCTTCAAATGATTTAGTATTATTTATGGCAAATACACAAAGAAAGCCCTCCCCAGTCCTCATGTACTGGTCCCTCATTGCACTGTACTCCTCTTGACCTGCTGTGTCGAGAATATCCAAGAGACAGGTTTCTCCATCAATTACTACTTGTTTCCTGTAGGAATCCTGAGAAGGGAGAAACACAGTCTTCATTATTATGGTGCACCTTTTACTTTTAAAAAGGTGTTATATGCAACCCAACAACAAAAAGACAACCCAATTCAAAACTGGGTAAAGGACCTGAATAGACATTTCTCCAAAGAAGATACACAAATGGCCATTATGCCATGAAAAGATGCTCAACACATCATTAGGGAAATGCAAATCAAAACCACAAGGAGCTACCATTTCACACCCATTAGGATGGTTATTATTAAAAAAAAAAAAAAGGGAAGACAAGTGTTAGCAAGGATGTGGAGAGACTGGAAACTTTATACATTGCTGATAGGAATGTAAAATGGTATAGCCATTGTAGACGACAGTTTGGCAGTTCCTCAAAAAGTTAAATATAGATTACCATATGATCCAGCAATTCTGTTCCTACATTTATAACCAAAAGAATTGAAAGCAGGAAGTCAGACAGATACCTGTATGTCAGTGTTCACTGCAGCATTAGTTATAATAGCCAAAATGTAGAATGAATACACACACACACACACACACACACACACACTGGAATATTATTCAGCCACAAAAAGGAATGAAGTTCTGTATGTGTTATAACATGGAAGAACATTGCAAACATGATGCCAGACACACAAAAAAGGCAAATATCTATGATTCCACTTATATGAGGTACCTAAAATAGGTAAAGTCACAGAGACAAGAAAGTAGAATAGAGGTTACCTAGGACAGGGGAAGTGGGGTTTTGAGACATTGTTTAATGGACACAGGGTTTCGGTTTGGGATCATGAAAAAGTTCTGGAAATAGAGCTACTGGTTGCTCAACACTGTGAATTTATTTAATGCCACTGAACTGTACACTTAAGAATGGCTGCAATGATACATAAGATATGTATTTCAAGATATGTATATATCTTACCACAATTTAAAAAAAAGGTTTACAAAAAAGTGTTATGCAGAGATTCAACAATGCAAGTGTTCACATTATTAACAAAAAGACCCGAATGCTCTATGAAAGAAAATAATTACAAAATAGGATAGCTCTACCAACTCTATTATTCGGGATGATTTAGAATGACAAGAAAAATCAATCAATTTACAAATAATTGTCATGCACCTAATTTACTTAGAAGAATAAATAAAAGAAAGGTCAATACTGAGGATTTTAATGCCCTTATCCATTTCTGAAATCCTGGTAACAATACTAACAGTCAGATGGATACGATGGTAACTCTAGAGGGCATGACTGTTTTATCTGCAAATTCTAGGAGGCCTCTAAAAAAGGGGGAGGAGCAAGGAAGGGAGAAAGATGGATATCTTAAAGAGACTGTGCAACTATAACACTGAATAAAAGGAAAGGGAGTGGCTAACATTACAGAATCTTAAAATGAAAATATGATTTTCCTCTGACTTTTGATTAATACTTATACCTAAAAGACTTAATTTACGGGGTGCCTGGGTGGCTCAGTCATTAAGTGTCTGCCTTCAGCTCAGGGCGTGATCCCGGCATTCTGGGATCGAGCCCCACATCAGGCTCCTCTGCTGGGAGCCTGTTCTCCCTCTCCCACTCCCCCTGCTTGTGTTCCCTCTCTCACTGGCTATCTCTCTCTGGCTGTCTCTCTCTGTCAAATAAATAAATAAAATCTTTAAAAAAAAAAAAAAAGACTTAATTTACTCTCTGCCAAAATAGGACTCAAAGAATAAGCAAAAGGAATGGTGCAATGTGAAGCCATGGAATAAGAGGCAGGGCTGAAAATGAGTATAAGTGTAAACCAAGGACACTTCCTTATTGTTCCACATGAGGGCTGTAGTATTAAAGTGCGCTTAGTTCATGAATTACTACACAGACCATTCGTTAAGAAAAAAGAATGGTCATTAAAAATCATGTTTTTGGTAAAATATCTGAAATATCTTTATAACAGAACATAAAGATATATATGTAGCATGATCCCAAACAAATATATGCATGTATCTATATGAATATAAGTATATATATTTAAAAACTGGTGGCATATACATCAAAATGTTAAAATATGTTTTTGGTAGAACTAATTTAATAAATAACTTATCTCTTGATTATCTTTTTAATTTTTTGAACTAGCTGCTGTATTAAACATATTCCTTTATATGAATTTTAATTTTTAAGTGTAAAAAACTACCATATTAGACTATGATCTCATGCTTATCTTTTAAAGTAAACTATATTTTCCAAATTGTCTAAAATAAAAATTAATTATCCATCAGTCAGAAAAAAAAGGATATCTATTTTCTAAACAAGAAGTTGTTTACTGGGGCGACTGGGTGGTGTAGCCATTAAGCATCTGCCTTCGGCCCAGGGCGTGATCCCACGTTCTGGGATCGAGTCCCACCATCAGGCTCCTCCGCTAGGAGCCTGCTTCTTCCTCTCCCACTCCCCCTGCTTGTGTTCCCTCTCTCGCTGGCTGTCTCTGTCAAATGAATAAATAAAATCTCTAAAAGAAAAAAAAAAAAGAAGTTGTTTACTAAAGATTTGAACATTTGGTTGGCATTTTATTATGTTAACCTATTCCCTTAACTAACTACTGAGAGAACTCCTGTATATTATATATTGAAAACCAGTGTTTCTGAAGTATGATGAAAGAGCAGGATTGAGAGCAAAGTACAGTGTCTTAGAGTCAATCCATTCATTACCCAGATATGGCTATAGACCAAAGACTTTCTTTACCTATTGCTGTCACCTCACATTCTTCACTTACCAATGCTAACTTAAGTTAACCTTATAGTTGATAGTTTTCTTAGTTTTTACATCTAAAATTTTCTCCCAAAATTAAAATTAAAGACCACAGTTTCTGGAGCCTAAAGCGTGGCTGGGGAATTACTCACCATCCACCCACATATAATAAATACCTCCAAGATGTACCTCAATGAATACCCATTTACAAAATTTTTAAACACTTTGTATTCCGAAAGTATATAATGTGGAATATTAGTATTTTCTGTGTGTATTTCATGAAATGTTTCCATGATGAATACTCTCCTCCATCAAAGGAACTGAGAAACTGGAAAAACAATCCCTAGTCACCAGTATATTTCATTCCCATTATTTTTTTTCCCTTCTAAACCCTAAAAAAATTGCCAGCAAATTTCTGAGTCACACTCAGTTATAGAAAAAAGTAATCTACAACCTACTTATGGGCAATGAGTAGAATATCTTGATTAGAAATAATAGATTTAGGTTAAAAATTCAGTATTTTCAAAGTTAATTCTAACTAGAGCCATCCTTAGAAGTGCAGTCACTGGGGCTATATAATAAGGCAGTGTAACCTGGTAAAAGCGTAAGAACAAAGTGTTAAATGGCAAAATCTGAAAAGAACAGACAGGTGTGACATCGCAGAAAGCAAGCACAACAAAAATGACACGTAAATACTAAAGATTTTGTTCTAACTTCAGGTTGGCCATATGAAAAGAAGTACATGGAAGTAGAAAAAATTTACATCAATGTAGACTCTTTCCCAGGATCAGAGTCTAAATAAGGGTTCAGCAAACTACTGGCCCACAGGCCAAATCCTGCCCACCTGTTTTTGCATGGTCCACAAACTAAATATAGTCTTTGTGTTTTTAAATGGTTATTTAAAAAAAAAAAAGTCAAAGATTATGTGATGAAGACTTTTACAGAATATATGGTCCTTTGCGCAGAAGTTTGCCAACCACTGCCCTAAGCTAATAACTTTTCACAAATCTGAAGTACTCTCAATACATGTTATTTATTTTTTATACTTAAAAAAAAATCAACACTTTGAGAAAGTACAGGTTATCAAAACCCAACCAATTTAAATACACATAGATTCTATAATGAAACTAGTTAAGAATGAAGCAAGAAAAGGATCAAGACATTACTTTTTTAAGTAAACTCTATGCCCAATGTAGAGCTCAAACTCAGGACCCTGAGATCAAGAGTCCCACGTTCTACCAAAATGAGCCAGCCAGGAGTCCCAAGATCTTACATTTCTAATTAGTAGTATTTCCAGCCTTTCAAATAGAATAAACTTTTAGATTGGGTACATAGGTTACTAACATCCTTTGCAAAAGAGGATAAAGCCACTTAAATTAATTCAGTACAACATTAACTGAAGGAAAGTTATTCCATATATTTTCCTTTACTCCCAGCTAAAGTGCTATTTTTTAATTTGCTGAAGTGGTTTAAAAAAAAAAAAAACTTTTCTAAAAGAAATATACCATGCTGACAAAAGTTAATCATGACGGGGCGCCTGGCTGGCTCAGTCGTGAAGTGTCTGCCTTCGGCTCAGGGCATGATCCCAGGGTCCTGGGACTGAGCCCCGCATCAGGCTCCCTGCTCAGTGGGAAGCCTGCTTCTCCCTCTCCCACTCCCCCTGCTTGTGTTTCTTCCCTTGTTGTCTCTCTGTCAAATAAATAAATAAGATCTTTAAAAAAAAAAGTTAATCATGACAGAGCACAAACATTTCTGGTGATACAATAAACAAGGACAATGCTTTTGGAAAGCAATTACAGTATCAGGAACCATACAAATGTTCATAGCCTTGGACACTGTGATGCTACTTCTGGTAAACAATGCTGAGGAAACATGGTTTTATTTTTTTTAAATGATAGTTATAAAAGAGATACACTAAACATGGCATCCTAAAATGTCTTACAAAGAAATAATTACATAAGCATTTAATACCGACCCACAATCTTATGCTATTTATCTATTTTCAAATTATACTTCACATCCAAGCATCCACCACCACCATCACCCTAGTCCACAACAACTGCTTTGTCTCATGCAATTTCTTACAACTGCTTACAACAGAGATCCCTACTGTTACTCTTGTGATATGTTCTCCACAGAGCAGCTAGTGATCGTTTTTAAATGCAGGTTAGACCATGTCACTCGCTTGCTTCAAGTCTTCTAATAGCATCCCTTCCTTTTTAAAAATAAAATCCAAAGAACTTACCAGTCTTCTTCAGCAACTCTGTATTTCCTTCACAGAATATATGATAATCTGTAACTACGGTTTAAGTGTATGCCCCCTACTATGCTCTGAACTCTGTGATGGCTGGGCTCACACCTGCTCTGCTCACTGTACACCCTATGTGTAAAGTCCTGAATACCGCAGGCAACCAGTACTGTCTGATGAATAACTGAATGAATCTATCCAACATAAATATATGCATACACTATAACACAGTCTTATAAAAATAAGCACAAGTTTAAGATATTGTAGATTATATTAAAAAATGAAATTATAAATTTTAAAATTATATTAAGGGTATTTTAACAAATGTTGCATTCAAGCAAGTTTTATAGAATGTGAAAACTTTAATGTAAAAATATAAACAAAACATGAGCAAAATTAAAAAACATTTTTGGGAGGAAGGGAGTAAGATTGCAGAGAACAGAGGGGCTTTCAACTGTATTAAGTTTTACATCTGGAAAAAGGATCTATACCAAATATGGTAGAATGTGAAGATATGAAAAAGCTGGTCGGTGCATACATGATGTTCGTTGTATTAATTTTCCATACGACATTAAGAATGTACCAATTTCATCGCCACTCACTAACAATGGATTTTATATTTTTATTTTTCTTTAAATTTCGTTAATTTATTAAGCTAAAAATTCTAATTATTTTAATACCCATTTCTGTGAGGACTAATAATGTTACTTTTTTTCATATTTCTGTATTTATTCTCATCACCTGGAATTTTCATTTTTTTTTGCACTGACCTGTACAATTTTTAAAAGTGTTTTCCAGTTTATTAAAACACCTTTGAGGGGGGCACCTGGCTGGCTCAGTCAGAGCATGTGACTCTTGATCTTGGGGTCATAAGTTCAAGCACCACATTAGCTAGTTTAGAGATTACTAAAAAAAAAAAAAAAAAATTAATAAAAACACACATTTAAGTGTTGTTTTATGTACAGAAACTTATCTGTAGACCCAAGAGAGGAATTTGAAAATTAAGACTAAATCATTCAAGATGAGATAAACTTGTTGACCAGGACATCACTTCGTCAATTTTCTATTATAATTAATAGTAACCAAGTTACTCAGTACGTTCATCTTTTAACATGCTCAATTTAGTTTTTCGACTCAGGCAGTGAAACCCTGACGTGGGAAGACACTATAGTAAACAAACAAACAAACACAGTATATCAGATGCTGTGATAAGCATATCATAAGCATTATTCCATTTAATCTCCATCTTCATGTTGCTGATTCCATCAGATGCTCCTGTAAATATGAATAGGACTGCTGAAAATGTCAGCTGAAGTATTATTTGAGGATTTACTTTTGAAATGTTTGTAAGGTTTTCTTAATGCATTAAGTGCTATAAATATTTTTCATGTACTGCTAAATATAAATAACACCTATAGGACAAAATGAGAAACTCACTTTTACTCTTAATGCTCAAGTATTTTGTTAGTCTTCCAAAAAATTATTTTAATCCATCATAGAATGATATGTTCCACACTACTGGTTATAAGCCATCAAAGGCTGTTGTAGACAGCTCGTTTTCAAAGACAGCTAGAATCATGTATAACAGCCAGGTAGAATTCTCATAGGAAAGAAACATGGAATTTGGGAGATATAAACCCAGGCTTATTAGTTCATTGCCACCTACCCACTGATTCTCCCTTGCATCATAGGGACACTTACTAAACATCTACTAAGTGTTATATACTACGCCGGGAGTTATAAAGTTTCTGACCTCAAAGAGCTAGGTCCGGCAGAAGAGATACAATATACAAATAATTAAAATACAATGAAATAAATGCAACACCATATACAGGACAAAGTACCACAGTGGTATACAGGAAGGAGAGATCTACCTTGTCTACAGGAGTTAAGAAACACAGGGGAGGAGAGGGCCACTCCAGGTAATAAGGAGCAAAAAGAATGCATAAAAACATGAAGCATATGTTGGAGTACATGGAACCAAGAAGTTCAATACAACTTTAACTTAGAAGGATTTTAGATAAGTAGAAATGAAACTGGACAAAAGTCAGCTTATGAAGGGTCTTGTACGCCACATTAAGGAATTTGGAACTTCATCTTATACTAAAATACTGGAAGGTTGTTAAGTAGGAAGGAAACATCAGATCTACCAGATTCACTGTTAGCATTATTATGAAAAATTATAGAAAGGGAGCAGGCTGGAGGCTGGAAGATGAGGTAGGAAGCTATTACAAGAAATGAGAGAACCTGAAGGCAGCAACAGCGGTACAGAGGGAGAACGTTAGTTTAGAGAAATAGTTAATGGGTAAAATTGGCAGAACTACCTCATACATTGCTAGTATTGCAACCACTGTGGAAGAGTCTGACAGCTGCTCAAAAAGTTAAACATAAAGATACCACATGACTTAGCAATTCTACTTCTATATATTACCCGAGAGGACTGAAAATATATGTTTACACAAAAAAGTATACACAAATGTTTATACCAACATTATTCAAAATAGCCAAAAAGAGGAGACAATCTAAATGCCCATGAACTGACTGATTGTTAAACATAGTATGGTATTATTCATACAATAGAGTATTATTCAACCATAAAAAGGAATGAAGTATTGAACTATGTGATAACGAGGATGAACCCTGAAAACATTATCTTACATGAAAGAAGCCAGACACAAAAGGCCACATATTGTATGATTCCAATATGAAATACTCAGAATAGGCAAATCCACATAGACAGAAAGTAAATTAGTCGTTACCAGGAGCTGGCAGAAGGGACTAGGGAGTGACTGCTTATGGGTATGGGGCTTCTTTTCAAGGTGACAGAATGTTATGGTTGTATAACTTTGTAAATAGACTAAAAACCACTGAACTGTATATTTTAAAAGGATGAATTTTATGCTATATGAATTATATCTCCATTTTTTTTTAAAGATTTTAGTTATTTATTTATTTGACAGAGACAGAGACAGCCAGCGAGAGGGAACACAAGCAGGGGGAGTGGGAGAGGAAGAAGCAGGCTCCCAGCGGAGGAGCCCGATGCGGGGTCCGATCCCATAGCGCCGGGATCACGTCCTGAGCCGAAGGCAGACGCTTAACCGCTGTGCCACCCAGGCACCCCTATCTCCATTTTTTTAATGGCAGTTTACTGATTGTGCATAGAACAGAAGGGGAAGAGTAGAGGAAAAAATGAGTTCAATTTGGGGCATATCGAATTCCACATTTAGGGCTGTTCTGGTGGCCATGACCTGGAAGCAGCTTGCTATCCAGATGTGATGCTCAGGATGGAAATCTAGGCTAAAGATATACTCCTGAATCTTCAATCTATGGGCAGCCACAGAGCTTCACTTACTTGTGGTGTGAGTGTGGGCAAACTACTTAATGTCTCATGTACTCTAACCCATTGTTCCTTCAGTGGTAAAAGTAGGTAAATAATACCATACAGGATTTTGTATATAGGTTAGGGTTAAAGACTATGAAAATCCTTTATAAAATGAAAAGTGCTATAACAGGTTAACTGCATGATTTTATACATTACATCGCACATGCTATTATAGGCCAAAAAGGTTAGGGGCCAGGCCACAGGCTACTATGAACTATATGGCAACAGTAGTACCCTGTCTTTATAAGATCACTGAACAATTACACTTGGACTACTTTTCTGCAAAACTGGTCACCATTTCAAAATAAATATAATGGCACTGGACAAGCTCCAGGGAAAGAGAGCTAAAACTCTGAAGATTACAAAGGATCTCTGTTTTGATTAGGCAGCAAGGATGTTAAAAGAGCTTGCTCTCACAACAGAAGTTTTGATTAAGATATCCATTAAATAGTAAAAATAAAGAAAACAAAATTTTCTTTACTAAATAAAGAATACTTTAAATTATGAGAATGTTGAATCTTCGCTTATGATTAGAGAGAATGAAATGTGTACTACTTCCAAGAGAGAAAACTGGTTCAAAAATCTGAAGAAACTCAGGGAAGAATTGCATAACAGATTTTGAAAATAAAGATATAGTAAGCATACATCTGTAACTACTGAAGTTATGTGGCCTTCTGCCACAAATTATCACTTGATGCCAAGCTCAGAATGTGAGGCAGGATTGAGCATGGATCCAATCTTAATAATTACAAACACCAATAGAACTTTCATGTTTTGTATTATATCTCTCTCAGTTCTTCTTTAATTGGACGAATACCAAATTCTTTATCCAAGATACCTCTGCATTGTCCCATCTGTTGAGGCTTTAAAAAGGGGGAAGAAAGTAAATATGAAGTAATCTAATGGTAGATAATATGTTGGTGACTTTTCTCCCTCAAAAATGCGTATTTACTTTTCCCTCTCAAAAGTATATGCTCATTTTTAAAAACCAAATACTACAGAGAATGAGTCTGACTAACCTACCATATTTTATGTACATATTCACAGTTTTTATATAAATGGAATCACACTCTACACAACGTACTATGATGCAGCTTCACTTACATAATGGGTAGTTTTCAATGTTAGTACGTACAGATCTACCCAATCTTTTTGACAACGGTATAATTTGTACAGATATACCATAATTTACTTTACCCACTGGTAGCCATGCGGATTATTTCCATTTTCAAAAATCATAAACAACATTGCAAGAAACATTCCTATGTATTATACATCTTAAACATTTATCCAATTTAACCCTTGGGACAAATTCCTAGAAGTGAAATTACTCGGTCAGAGAACATACAGTCTACATTTTGATACGTATTGCCAAACTGACCTCCAGAAGTTTATAAGATATACTTCCACTACCTCATAAAGAGTACACTTCCCTATACACCCTTCCCAGCACCCTATCATTATAATCTTAGCCAACATCAATAAAGAAGATGTGGTCCATATATACAATGGAATATTACTCGGCCATCAGAAAGAACGATTACACAACATTTGCAGCAAACATGGACAGGACTGGAGGAGATTATGCTAAGTGAAATAAGTCAAGCAGAGAAAGACAATGATCATATGGTTTCACCCATTTGTGGAACATAAGGACTAGCAGGGAGATCGGTAGGAGAAGGAAGGGAAGAATGAAGGGGTGGTAAACAGAAGGGGGAATGAACCACGAGAGACTATGGACTCTGGGAAACAAATGAGGGTTTCAGAGGGGAGGGGGGTGGGGGATTGGGCTAGGCAGGTGATGGGTATTAAGGAGGGCACGTACTGCATGGAGCACTAGGTGTTATACGCAAACAATGAATCATGGAACACTACATCAAAAACTAATGATGTATGTATGGTGACTAACATAACATAGTAAAAATTTTTTTAAAAATAATCTTAGCCAATATCAAAGTAAAAAATTTTATTGTTTTGAACTTGCATTTCTGTACTAATGAAGTATTTTTATATGTTTATGTGTCATTTGTTTTATTTATTTTTGATGGATAAGTTGTCTATTTATATCCTTAGCCTCTTTTTTATTCCATTTGGATGTTTGCTTTTTTCTAATTTATATATAAGAGCTTCCTGATGGATATATGATGCAAATACTTTTCCCAGGTTTCCTTGTATTTTTGTTAATGATATCTTAATTTTCATGTACCCAAATAGCTCAATCTTTCCCTAGATGTTTTCCTAAGTGGTTTATGAATATTCTGAAAATGAAAAGGATACCTACTTTTGTCAGCGGAGGAAAATGTTTAATCCTAACTCCACAAATACAGAAGCTAACCTAATGTTTATTCACTCAATCTGTATTACTTAAGATAATACTGCAAGAACCAGGATTGAAGACTAGTATCATTTTATTTCAACAGCTGTCTGATATTTAACAATGAAATGTATACAAGGTAGAACCATGGTTCTTACCATGGGAGAAAAAGATAATGGAGGAAGGTGAGGAAGAATGAACTCATGATTTTTAAATAAAATATATTTCTCAGTTCTGTCCGTTGAAAAGGGTCTAGAAGCAGTGACACCCCAGCAGCAATACGTATACCTACCATCTAGGTCTTTTTTTTTTTTTTTAAAGTAATCTCCATACCCACTGAGGCAACCAGGCACCCCTTTAACATCTGGGTCTTAATTTCTAAGTACCATACTCCACTAAAAAGAATTAGGACTCTTTCGACAAATGGCCGAATCCAGGGTGAAGACAAGGAAAGTACAACGTGAACCTGGAACACATTGTGCCAGAAAATAAGAAAGAGCTCAGAAGCTGATGGAGACAGGTCAAAAGGATACAGAGGCCAGCTTGTAAGGGATTCACTGGCCATATCAAAAACAAATTTGAGATCAAAAAATAAAAAATTATAATAACAGACTTGAATATGTTATATAAAAAAAGAATCCATGTGTCCACACTAATACAAATAAGAAGAAAACAAATGAGAGAGAAGAGAAAAGAGAGAGCCCTTATTTATGGTAGATGTCAACTAATAAATGCAGAAGTAATGACAGGGTTATAAGATGACCTACCATTCTGCAACCACTATTGTAGTAATTTATTCTGGCAAGAATTATCAGTGGATGCTACATCTGACTGAGTGCAAGTATGTTGGAAAATAGTCTCAAAGCCATCTGCCCACAGAGTATGTACTAAAGGAAAAGAGGATCCCTTTACATCGAGAGAAAACTGATAGACATCATCTTAACCAAATAACCAATGTAACCTGTTTAAGGGTAACAGGTATACACAATACTACTTTTCACTACTTTTCCATAGGCTGGAAATTTTCAAACTAAGCTGAAAAATTACCTAACGTAAGCACTGTATCCCCACTTAATCCTCTCAAATATTTTATTTTTACTACCCATTTCTACTAATTTTATCAAGATTACAAAAATATAACAGTTTCATAAACCTAGGCACTTTGTGACAGTACAGTTAAAGGAGATGCAAGAAATCTAATGCCCTTCAAAAGCACAAAGACTTTAAATTACATTAAACAGAATTAGGATCATTGTCTAGAAGCACTGCTCTTCAAAATACATCTAAGGCCAGTAAGCTTCATGAAGGCAGTGCAATCTGCTCCCTTTTTCTTCTCAACATATCTCCAGCCCTTGGGAAGCCTGTATGGTAGAGTGGACACTGAATAAATATTATGGAATTAAGGAATTAGTCGCATTGTTAAAAACAGAATCTTAAGAGATGCCAAATCATAAAAATATTTTTTCCTTTCACTTATTTCCATTACCAACTTTCATTTCTACGTTTGTAAAGCTTTGTATTTATAAAAATCCAAGTAAGAATAAAATATGTGTGATAATTTTCAACATTCAGGTCTAAATAAGCAGTTATTATTATTAAGTAAATATTTATTCTTAAATTGACCCAAATACAAGGCCTGCATTTTGTGTTACTTTTTTCTAAAAATCAGGTGCTCACCACTAGTCTACAGTACTACAAAAAAAATCTACACAATGTGAACCGTCACAATTTGCCACTTTCCAATAGGCCCTTTCCTAACACCCCCTGTAGCACGTCGCTAAGCTCTGAACTCTGTACGTAGCTCCTGTGTGCATGGGAAGAAATTCAGAGTCAAAGTGCCACTTTTTACTCCCTCAAAGTAACCTCAGTCAGGGTTAACAACGGAACCACCGTATTTTCTTCTTCACTGCCACATCTCCTTTCTTAGTTAAAAATATTCACCTATGTATTTAATTAGTTAGGCCTAACTAGTCCACACAGTAATATTAATATAAGCAGAGAACAAAACTGACACTTTAGATTTTTAAAAATTACATAAAATCAGACTTGTAAATAAAACTTACATATTTATAAATTGATTATACCCACAATTTAAATAGGAAAAACACCCAAACCTTGTATTTCATTGTTATTTATTATAAAAGCAAATAAATTGACCAGTAGAGGGCACTCACTTGAAAGGGGGGGAAGAGCCGGCCAAAGCCGTGAAAAATGCATTTATAAAATTACTGTGTACCTTATTTTAAAAACAATGTTTTAATAGAATGCTAGAATAAGCTAATATAATATACTATTAGTTTAGAAAAGGTAAAGTTTAAATCTGTGCTATGTTAGATTATCTACCATAAACCTTATTCAGAGACTTGAAGTTGGCAGAGATTTTGAAAGCTTTATATAACACAGGAGGGTCTCAACCTCAGCACTACTGACATTTGAGGCCAGCTAATTTGTTGGGGGAGCTGCCTTGTGCACTGTAGGAACCTCAATAGCATCCCTGCCTCCAAAGATGCCACGAGCAGTCCCCCTTTTCAAGTTGTAACAACCAAAAATATCTCTAGATATTGCCAAATGTCCCCTGGGAAGCAAAGTCACCCACCCCTCATTGGTAACTACCGGCACATAAGTATAAAACCAGAAAAATAACAGCTTTCAACAGTATACAATGCTTTTCTCACATTGTTCAATACTAGTTTAATATTACAAATGTTCTAGCTATTATACCTTATTCAGCAAGTAAAATAAATTCCATAATTAACATGAAAAAGTAAAAAGAGAAACTGATAAATCTTGAATAAATACTCCACAGCTCAGAGCAATAAAGATGAAACAAATCAGGCCAATCATGAATCCATCATCCTTACTGAGTAGGAAACTTTCACTGAAGAAGGGCATAATACTTAATTACAAGTGTCACATTAGCAGAAGCATGCAAAAGTCAACGAATTGGAGCCTGAAAAAAATATTTCTTTCTATATCTATTTTTACTAGCATATGATATCTAGTAGATATACAATACATATTTGCTAAGCGATCAAATGATCATTCTGATCTCCCTGCCTATAACTACTTGTATGTTTTTAAAACAAGGTTTTTCTCCTTCCGCCAAATTTTACCTTGGAAAACACATTTCAGAGAATGTGTTTTAATAACAAGTGATCTTTGAACTATAAAAGTATATATTATTTCTAGCCTGGTATTGTGCTTGGAGATTGCTTTGACTTTTTAATATTCTTGTACCACTAACAAAGTACTTTATTATCTCTGGAACTCTTTGGTGAACTTCACAAAAGACAAAGGTAAAATGTTTAAAAACAGAAGCTCATTATCACATGAACAGCCTCAAATATAAGCATGCTTTATCTATGCATCACACCTATTTAATTTTCTATCATATCTCTGCCATTTAGATGCCACTGGAGAAGAAGCGAGGTTCAACTTTTGGTATATCGATAAATCTGAATCACCCTCCAATATTAAATGTCTTCCTAGCTTAAAGGCTAATTTCTCATTTTTAAAGTTGTATATACAAGGGTAGAGTGGAAATCCCACTTAACTTGGTCTCAGAAAACTTAAAAGTCCAACATTTACTAGCTAAGTATTCTCAGGCAAGTTATAACCTCTCAGAGACCATTTTTATGGTCTATAATACGAAAGACACAATGACCACCTTCCTTAACTATCTCCTAGTATAAATCTTTGTAAATTCTAAACCACTAGAAAATGGTATTCCTTAATTTTTAAAAAAATTTCTTTCCATTTGGTTTAGTGCAGGAAAACTGATGAGAATTCCAAATGTGCAGTCTATGTGCTCCCTCATTTTCTCTCCAACCTACATTATTCACAAATCAAAACCTAATAGCAGTAGTGATATCCCCAAATCTCCTTCTTAACTCTTTATAAAAACATCAAGTCAGCATTTTTGCTTAACTACTGTTTATTAAAATAAGCTACTAAATTATCTTGTCTTTCTTGTAGTTGAACTACACCTAGAATTTAATGTGTCAGTTCCCTGAGACTCACTATAATTTGGAAGACAAGAGATGATCTCTGATAGCTTTTCCCAGATGGCTAAACTAGAGAGGGAATGTCAAAGTTTCAAAGTTCACAGGTAATCGATGCTTCCCCAGAGTCAAGTCTTCTGGTCTGGTGGAAATCATAATCAGAGTTAGGGGTTTGAATTTATAAACTTTTTCTACCTTCACTCAAAAAAAAGTATTAACTTTTGGCTTTATTTTAGATCTATTATTGTACTTTAGCAATTCTGACAGAAAGGCTTCCTAACATGTTTTATCACATTATCTCGTATAGCACATAGGAAACTGAGTGTTAATGGAATCCCTCGGACTTTCAAAGAAGATGGAGAGCACTTCTGCTAAAATCACCTTCCAAAATTCCAGGAAAACTTCCGTGTTTAACCTGAATTCTATTAAAACTTCCTTTTACTTCTGATTTAAAAGGAGCATGCCAAGTAACCTTGGTTTTACAATTGGGTGAACTATTTAATCTGCCTCAAAAAAGCCACAAAACCATCATACAGCGCTGAACTGACTTGCCAAGAGAAAATATAGAAGACTACTATACAGGTGGTCCACTTCAGTTAGACTCTTCCCCTTTACTCATGCCAAATAAAAGGTGGCTAAGTTTAAATTAAATCTCTGCAAATAAGGGTTATTTCTCTCTTTTTTTGTCCTGCAGTACCAAAAATATTTCACATTTCCTTATGAAGCTGTCTACTCAATCCTCAAAGTTCTAACTGCATAAACATCTTGCCAAGGCCACCAACGCCCTCAGAATCTACCTCAATGCAGTCAAGGTGTTCTTGAAGACATCATACAGCACAGTCCCTTAACAGAGGATCGTAACCTGTTCTAGATTCCACAGCGAGAGACTGAGAGAAAGTTCTGGGAAATTTTTCAGAGCTGATTAAAAAAATGGTATGATCTGCAGATGCAGAATAAACGCTAAGGGATTAGGACTGCTTAACCTGGGGTAACAAAGTCTAAGAAATAATCTAACAACGTAAGTCTATTTCAAAGACAGGTGATATATTTATTTCCATCTCCACTGATGTTACAGTTAACATGAGTATTCGGATTATGTATAAAATACGTTCATAATTACATTCTGGAAGTGAGTTAACAAGGCCAGTGATGTGCCATCCCCTCCTGCAGGACTTTAGGATTAAGTAAATCCTTATCTGCTTGAGATAATTTGAGTATAGTGCTGCCAGAAGGCAGTAGGTAATATTATGTGACCTCTCAAGGTCTCTTGCAGGCCTTTACCCTATTATTTTGCTGTTGGCCTTTGCTTTGGCAATTTTTCATGAAATTTAAAACGTTTAAAAATTATTCATTAATCAATTTGTAATAAAAGCAAGTATCTAACATTTCTTTGAGTAAATTAAAAAAGGGCTGGAGGGGCGCCTGGGTGGCACAGCGGTTAAGCATCTGCCTTCGGCTCAGGGCGTGATCCCGGCATTTTGGGATCGAGCCCCACATCAGGCTCCTCTGCTGGGAGCCTGCTTCTTCCTCTCCCACTCCCCCTGCTTGTGTTCCCTCTCTCGCTGGCTGTCTCTCTCTCTGTCAAATAAATAAATAAAATCTTAAAAAAAAAAAAAAAAGAGGGCTGGAAAGCAAAGGTAAGGACTGATAGTGGTAGCCTTATATACCACCTGATACAGATATGCATACAAATATACAAAGAATGAGATTTTAAAATGTATCAAGTAGCTGTAGGTTCTCTCCTGCCTCAATGTGAAAACAGGAAAATGCTATTAATTAAGTGGTTTTTTAAAAAACCAACCATCAAATGACTACATTTTACTAGTACAATTCAACTATAACCCTGTACATGACATTAAAATAGCAAAAAAAAAACTCCATAAAACTCAATAAATTTTTTTTTAAATGACTGTTAGGTAATATGTAAATTCACATTTTCACCCTCTCACAAAACTCTGAAATATACTTACAATAAAAAAAACACATATACTAACATAGAATGAGCGTTATACATTTTAATATTCTCTAGAGAGAAAAAGGGCTCTCCATATCTCCGGTTGCTATGTAACTTCACAATAAAGCCATGGAACCTAAGTACATTTCAGAAAACTTGGTAAGATCATTTTCAGTATAACTGCCTTGCAATGAGTAGTCACAAAAAATGATCAGAGAAACCTTTTTGTACCCAAAGAAAGGGCCTGCACAAATCAATATGCATAATATTAAAATAAAATTTACCTCTATTGTAGGATCATATTCATCCACAAAGTGATTCTGAATTAGCTGTATCGTCAAGGCACTCTTGCCTACGCCACCAGCTCCAACTACCACAAGTTTATATTCAGTCATTTTCACCAGGCCTTATAATAAAAATAATGAAAATGTGACTAAATTAGAATCTGTGGTTAATATAAATTAGAACATGAGGTTAATATAACCCAATCTATCAACACCTTTTAACACAAATTCACCTTTACATAAAAAATTATTTCAAAATGCTTCACAAAATTCAGTGATGAAAACTTCAGTTGACTACAGATGAGTATTGTAATGAATTACACTTCGTTTACAAACTCCCCCACCAACATTTGAGAAAAATGCATTCAGAGTACAAAGTTCTTTTATCTTATATTCAGGTTGTTCTATCTAAACAGCCAGTCTGCTGTTCTGTAGCAGTTAATGGCTCTCAAAGGAACATGCCATGACTTCACTCAGTACAAGTGCCTATACCCTGTGGACACACCCACACAAAACTTGTTGACAGCTACCTCTACAGTATTCCTCGTTGACTCTGGCCCCTAAGAGTTACAAGTGGCTATGCTGAGTGCCTTTGTCAGAGCCAACAGCTATAGAAAACTTTTTAAAACCATCATCACAGTAGTTCTCCTGGAGTTAACAAGAGNTTAAAAAGGGCGGGGGGGGGGGGGGGGGTGAAGGGAAGACTGACAAATACAGCTGGACTGTGTAGTGGGGAAATAAAAATTGAGACACCAAAGCAGATTCGATAACATTTCAATCTGTAAAATATCTGCTGGGGAAAATAATGGTGTATAAAAACTAAGAGAATTTTAAGAATTTTGAACTATTCAGTATGGATGATTTCATCATCTGTCACAATATATAATCTTATGTTAGTGCTGAAAAGAGCACTTTGCACCAGAAAAATATAAGTATATAAAATTTAAAGATAAGCACTGCTTTTAATGAGAGGAATTTTAAAAGCCACAAGTGAAAACTTCTCAGTGACTTTTACTCTCTGCTTCTTGTACATAGTCTCTCAACAGTTGCAATAAATATTGGCAACTTGTAAGGTTGACAGCTCAAGACAGAAAATATTTCTTAATCAGCTGTTTTTTTTTAAATAAAGTGAATTTATTTAATTTTACCTTCTTTCCCCCAATAACTGCATTATTAAAAATAAGGAATGAACTGCAGAAAGAATGGCAGTAAATGCACAATAATTACTGGGTAATTAATTCTAAATTAATGAGTGTGCAGATATAAACACTATAGTGTATGCAGTATCCTATTAACTGAAGACCAAGAATTATCCAAATAGGCCCCCCCAAAGAAAGGTAATATGGTTTTCCAAATGATAACATATTAACCATTATTTCCTTGCACTATTCCTGAGTCTTCTCACAAAGAACAGTCAGGCTAGACAACTGCTGTATCAAAGACTATTATATTACAGCCCCGTGGCCTATTCTGCGCCACCTAGCCTTATTTGCTAGGCTACCTTGGAAGCCTCTACGAGCATGTACCTCCCACTTTTTATTCCAAATACAGGCCATAGGAAATGGGGAACACGGGAGAATCACACCAAAATGTACTCTAGCTCCCTGCTAAAATGTACCCCAGCGCCCAAAACAGTCTGGATAGCCCAGAACAGTAGTTATCAAACTGTGGTCCAGGAATCCAGGAGGTCCAGGACCCCCTAAAACTTTTGGGGGGTCCAAGAGGTCAAAATCAATAATGCTAATAATACCATTACCACTACAATGTCATTTACCCTTTCCACTTTTACTCGTTAATAGTTTTTTCCAGAAGTGATCACAATAGAGTGAGCGCAGAAGCAGCTATGCAGATGTCTTCTATTAAGCAATATAGTTAAAGAGATTAGCAAAAATGTGAAACAATGTCACTATTTCACTAATTTTTTTATTCTGAAAAAGTTTTCATAAAAATGCTATTATGTTACCAAGTAATAGGCTTATCGTTTCTATTTTTAAATGAATTAATCAATTTTTTAAATTCCCAGTTTTAATTTGTATTACGGTACATACTGACATACCCCATATTAGGATCTTCAATAATTTTCAAGAGTATAAGGTGTCCTTGCAACTAAAAAGTTTGCTAGCCTAGGAGATACTGTGGACAGATACCAGATTAGAGCTTAACTGTGTGAGTTCTGAGAGAGATACACCTTCTGGTCTACCTGTTTATATAGCTGTTGTTTCTAGAAAAAAAAAAAAAAAATCCCTGAATTGGATTTTAAAAACCAAGTAATAGTTAAATCCACTGGAGAGAACCAGGTTCCCAAGGAGTCTTACTGAAGATCATAGGCCAGAAAGAGCCCCCCTCACCCAAAGCTAAATAAGAGCTACGAGGGGTGAAGTGGGACTAGAACCCAACATTTTGCTAAGGGAAAAAGAAAACCACTTTTGTCATAAAAGTGAATTATCCTCTCCTCTATGGTCTCTTAAAATCAAGTATGTGGATGGCTACAGTCTCAGAGTAAATAGTATTGATATCAACCATGTTTGATGTCTATAGTCTCATGGTCGAGTCAGCATTTTGGACCTTAGTCACCTAAGAGTGACATCATTCATACAGTTGATTCTGAGATGATGATTAGGAACAGAATTTTTCCCTTTGTAATTTCTTTTTCAATTATTTTTTCCATTACAAATATAACATGTATATTGTATAAAAATTAGAAACTACCTTTCTGTTTTAACCCTTGTTTTGGTAAATGTCAAGATTTAAGAAGGCTAGCTTAGGACTTCAGCTATAGCATGCACATGCCTAAGAGTATTTCAGGCAGTTGGCTGGAAGATGGCTACAATTAACTCCTCTTGCAAGTCAGTTTGGAAAAAAAAAAAAGTATGAGTGCTATTTAGGAGTACTGTAATACCTCTTGGGATGCGGGTCAAATTTGTAAGGATAAAGGTAATATACAAGAGATAGATAGGGGAAAGGACAAAAACAAGCAAATTAAACTTTAAGTATGATTTTAGCTATTGCTGTCTACACTCAACTAGCAAGGAAAAAACCCTGCTTCTGCTCTGCGGGTTTTCTGTGTGTGTTTTAACTTCACAAAGCAAAACAGACCTTTCGGGATTAACTTTTTCCTTTTCATTAAGTCACAGGCTTTACGTTATAGGGTGTTGGCCACCTGTTCTTCCACCACCATCTCTACCTCCACCTCCTCCTTTGTGGCCACAGCAATGTCACAGCCCATACATGGGGGAGGGGAGCAGTCAGGAACTCGGCTGCAGAAGCATTTTTTCCAAACACAATAACCACAAACAGTGGTCTCTAAGCACTTTCCTAGGCTCTTCCAAAACGTGACCTCTCCTATTACTCATATACCCCCCTACACACTGAAAAGGACCACTATCGTCCAGTCTGCGCTCGAGGGAGAAGTTTATACCTTCCTCCTAGAGATGCTAGATGCAGCAGAGAAGGCAGTAACCGAGGCAGCCGAGGGCTGGGAAGGGAGGAAGAGGTGCGTGAGCGAAGGGAGAGAGAGAGAAAAAGAGAGAGAGAGAGAGAGAGAGAGAGAGAAGGACGACGAGGGGGAGGGGAGATTGGAGCGCATCGGGAGTAACCTCCACCTTACCCGGCCGCCCCGAGGGGCAGCCCGCCCAGCCCGCGAGTTTCTCCCCGGCCGCCTCCAGCCGAGGCTCTCGGGGAGGAGGAAGGAAGGGGTTCCCCGTCCAGGAAGCAGCACAAGCGGCGGCCGCCTCTAGCCTCACCCTCCTCAGCCCCGCACCGCCCATTCCTCATTCCCCGCGTCGCCGCGTCCCCGCGCCTCCCCCTGCAGACACCCCCACCCCGTCCGCCCGCCCGCCGGGGCTCAGCGCCCGCGCCCCCTCCCCGCCCCTCCGGGGACCCCTAATTCATTCACTCGCCGCCGGCCCCGCCCGGCGCCGGCGAAGAGGGTCGGGACCGGGGCAGGGGCCCAGGAGGGGTGGTCCGCTCCGTACCTCTCTCCCGCACCTGGGAGCCGCCGAGCCTCTGGCCCCCGCCGCCGCCTTCAGTGACTACGCCGCGCTCGCTCCCAGTCTGAAATGGGGGGCCGGGAGTACTGGCCGGGCAGCCGCCACCGCCGCCGCCGCCACCGCCGCCGCCGCTGTGCCTCCGCCGCCGCGGCCGCCGCCTAGGGAAATCGAGCTCCGAGCACACCGATGAGTTCGGGGCCGGGCGGCCGCAGAGGGCAGAGCTATCGATGCGCGCGGCGCTCGATTCCTCTCCAGACCGGCGTGCGGGGAGGGAGCGGCTGAGGGCGGTATGGGAAGAGGGAGAGAGCGAGCTTGCGAACGCCGCCGGGAAGAAGGAGGGGGCCGGGCCGGGCTGGCGGAGGAGGAGCGGGGGCCGGGCCGGCGGGGAAAGGGGGCGGCGGAGGGTGAGGGAGCCGGGCCGGCAGAGCAGGGGGGTCTGGGCGGCGCCTCTGCGGGGCGGGGAGAGGGACGGCCGGACCCACGCGGCGGCGCGCCTCCGGACTCTCGCCGCAGAGTCCAGCCCGCAGCCGCAGTCTCGCACCCGGGCGGCGGGCGGTGGGCTACACGCTCGCCGGGGACTCCGTCAGCGACCCTGCCGCACCCCCTTCGGTTTCTCTGCGAGAAGCCGCGGGAAATCCGCCGCCCCTCGGAGTCGGCTACACTCGTGCACCTTCATTTACTGTCATTTACTGCAAGTAAATAAACATGCAGTCACCAAATGTGGGAGGCGACTTCGGTGACTTAGGGATACATCAGGCAGACAGTTCCCCACCCAGGGGCTTTTTGACCATGGCTTGGTGATTACCAGCCTCAGCGTTCTGGGGGCTGGGAACCTAGCCCCAAGCCCCAAACAGACGTGACATAGGCTTTCATCATTAATCTTAACGGGGAGGAGGTCTGTTTTTTGTTGTTGTTTTTATGAGTGTTTTGAAGTCATAACAGGTAGTTCGAAATAGCGACCTCAAATGTACCTATTGCCCATGAGGGCACAACAGAAGACAAACTGTGTTTAAGTAGAAGTGCCCTTGATAGTTTAGACCTGAGGAGAATCACTCAAACATTAATTAGAAGACTGAGATTAATCAGTTAACGTTCAGAGAGTTAACGCGTTTAACAACAGAACAATTAAAACTGCTAGCATAACCCCGAGTCTGATAAACTACCTAGAGAGGTAAATTGCTTGGGTGAGTTTTAAAAATTGAGGCCTGACAGACCAGTGTCTGCATCTAATAGGACCACCCATCTGAGTCTCTACTTCCAGTTCTGTCTCTCTAGTCCACATCTCATAAAGCACAATAAAGAGATGATTTTAAATCCCAACTATTACATCACTTAACATAGGCCTTAAACCAACTGTCACCCTTTTCTTCCTACCCCTTACGTGGGCTGTCACCTGCAAGGCTTACTCTGGTCTTTCTCTCCCAGCACCTGGTACCAGGTGTAAGAGAGAGAAGAGAGGAAGTGGAAGACAGGGAAGGGGAAAGAATGTGCCTCTTCTGGGTCAAGTAGTTGCTAAATGTTTTGCACATATCATCTTATTTGATCATCACAACCACCTCGTGAGGACGAATACTTTTCACTATTTTACAGATGAGGAAACAAATTTAGAGAGGTTAAAAATTGGGCCCAAGTTCACCCAGCTGAAATGAAGTATCCATGTTAGATCATGTTCACTCCTCAGCTCCCAGCTCTAGGGGCTCATCCTGCCTGTGGCTCCCATCCCATTGAACAGAAAAGCAACAATCTCCAAGTCCTACAGCTTTAGAGTATGTGACAGCCCTCACCCCTTTCCTCTCTGCACTCTATCCTATTACCCCTTTCCTCACTTACACACACACACACACACACACACACACACACACACACACACACACACTGGTTCCTGGCTGTTCCTTGAAAATGCCGGGTGGCGGAATTTGCACTTGCTGCCTCTAACAGAACACATGTCCACTACATATCCACAAATCTTCCTGACACTTACAAATCTTATAGGAGACTTATAAACGTCTCCTTCCAATGAGTTAGTCCCAAAAGATCACCTTTGATATTGCATCTCTCCCTCCCTCTCAGAGTCCTCTCTCTCTTCCTGCTTTATTTTTTCCAAAACACCATTTTCTAATATGCTATATAACTTATTTATTGTGCTTTCTTGTCTTTCTCCCACCAGAATATTAAGCTCCAGGAGGGCACGGATTTTTGTCTATTACTGCTATATTTCCAGTGTCTACAACACAATAGGCACTTAATAAATATTTATGGAATGTTGAATGAATGAAGTTATGTACCCTCTCTCTGAACTCTGTGACTCTAAATCCTTACTTAGAGAGCCTTAAACTCTCTGTAATGTTTTCACTTTCTTTCAAAAATCTGCCTTTAAACTCACCCAGGTCACCTTCTGATAAACCACACCCTGTGGAGTCAAGGAGAGTGTCTGCACATAATGGACACAATGAGTTTTTGTTAAATGAATGAATCTTCACTTACTTGGATGTTGCTTTGTAGTTGCTCTTAAATATAAACTACAAATTTATTTTGTCCAACTTCAAGTACATGATAAGCTCTTGTTTTCCTTGACAGCTGCTAATACAATGTTCTCCCTGTAGTTGGTGCTCCATAAATCTTACAGGGACTATAATAAAGAGGAGGGGAGAGCTTTATATAGCACTTTTATGCTGATTGTGGAAATTCTGGCATTAGAGGAAACCTAATCCATCTCAATGGTCTCAATTATCATCTAGGCTCATGATTCCCAGAACAAACCTGCATCCCTCTCTCTGTTCTGTGCACCCTATCCTCCAGCTTTACCTCACATACGTTCCCTCTTTCCTTTTCACTCCTACAGCAATGTATGCATATGCCATGAGAAACTTTTCCACCCTCAGTCCTGAGTGCTTTTTCAGAAGCCAACATTCTCTTTCTTTCCTTGACACAGGGCTCACAGCAGTGGGCCTCAAAGGGAAGCACCTTGCACTTACAAAAGCACTCATGAAAATGCAAGTTCCTAGGCCCTTCACCCAGAGATTCCATTTAGTTGGGGTAAGGTGATCTACAAATCTTCATTTTTTAACAAATCAGGTGATCCTAAACTGGTCCGAACACTGAGAAACTCTGATCTTGACACTCACATGGCTCTTGGCAGCTACACTGTCTACTGTCTTCTGGGGTTTTCTTCCTTAAGCTTGGTGCCTGCGTTGAATAGTGTCCATGGCTCTCCTTTTCTCTGCTCTCCCCAAGGTCAAGCACACAGACCTCTACTGTGATCACAACGGGAAAAGAGAGGGAATAGCAAAAAGTATAAACTTGAGGATTCGAGGCTTGCTCTAGGATGTAACTGAGGTTTTTACCCTCTACCGTGGGAAAGCAGCCACATATGCACATGCCCTTATGAACATCCTTTTGATGGTGTTTTATGAAGATCGGACTGACCTATCCTTCGCAAGATACCCTCTTCTGCAGATATAACGAAAGCCCAAACAACAGAAATTCCTTTGTGCTAGCTGGGCTCTTATGAGATATAAAGTGCCAGGACATGTTCAGAACACTACGAACACTGAGGGTTTATTTTAAGGAAATGAGGAAACTTTAGAAAAACATACCATCAGCCAGAACTACTGTTGATTCCAGAAATCAACTGCAGTTCTTATGATCCTGCAACAGGCTCTGGTGCCTTGCTCTTTCCCTCATTGACAGGCATCTATTGCCCATGCTCTGGGAATTTTGCCATTCTCCTGAATCAGCATCTCTGCTTCTTTCTCATGTACGGCCCGACTTCTACTGCCATCTCTGCTTCTAGTGACTACTCTCCGTGACTTACATTTAAAACATCCCAAGCGAAAGGATCTATAGGTATCAGTCATTCACTATTCAATGAGAAGGGCTTTTATGGGACACAATTTTCCTGATGGGCCACCTGATTGGTAGTTGGTCTTCTTTATGCCTGGCTTAGAGGCAGTTGCCTTCACTTGGGGGCCAATCCTGAGTCCAGACAGTTGTGGCCAGAGTAGCAGGACACAGAGTAGAAAAAATTAACCAGAAGGAGCTACCTGTGGGTGCTTTCATGGACTCCCCACTTTTCTCTAGTGGGAAGTTTGTATCACTAATAGGTGCTATTTAATTCGTTTTCTCAGTATATAATCTCCTCTGGCCACTAACTTCATTAGACTTTCTATTCCCTTTCGCACATCTGTTTTCCCCATTACGTTTATTCCTCAAAGTCTCTGCCTCCTTTAACTCTATATCCCATGGCTCTTAGCACGTAGTAGTACCTCTATAAATATCTGCTGAAGTGAATATAACAAAACTTCAGCCCTGTTTCTACGTAGTCACTTCATTCTCATCTAGCCAAATTCCTAGGCCTTTTCTAAGTGAATGTCCTGTCATCATCTGGGATGCCTGTCCAAAACTAAATTCTTCACCTTATTCCCCCAAACCAATTCCCTTTCCCAAATCTCCATCTTACCTGAGTGCCATCATGGCCCTTCAAAACACTTAGAGCTGAAGACTTAAATTAATTTTTAACCCACTCCACATTCAAGTTGGTTCAGTTCCTTTGAACTATGCTTCCTAAGTATTTTCTCATATCTGTCTCTTCCACATTCCTTCCTTTATGCCTATATTGATAGAATAACATCCTCACGATTTCGCTACCTCTTGGCTTTCTTCTTCTCAATTCAGGCCATATGCTGTTGCCAAATTAATCTTCCTTACGCATGTCGTTCATCATGATCAACATTTACTCTGCACCCATTCCATACAGGTTGCAGTCACACAGATTATAGAGTTTTAAAGCGCAAAGAGTTACAAGCTAAGTACCTAATGAGTACCTGAAGATGATGATAACTGCCTTCGAAATTGGAGGGAGAAACGATCACCGGTCCCAGCAAAGCCTTCACTACAACCAGACCTTGCTTACAAACCTTCAGTAACGCTTTGTATCGAGCTGAATCAGGTCCAAATCCGTGCTGCCCAGCTTTTGATCACATGCATGGCTTGGCACCATCCTGCCCTACCTCTTTGTCATCCCCCTTCCCAGAGCAGATGCTCTCCTCTCAGGCACACCCCTACTCCACGCCACAAAACCAGGATGCTGTTTTTGCTAATTTTTTCACCTAGCATCTTTTCATCCCTCTCTTTACTAAAACGCTCTCTCTTTCAAGATCCTTTATGAAAGTTTTGTCAATTATGCCATTCTCTTTTTGATCTCTCTATTATTTCATTTGTGTTAACCATGTCTCCCCCAAGTAAATTCTAACATTCCAGAGGCAAAACCCCCATCTAAGGTGTGTGAACCCCACCCCCCATGCAAGCCTAGTTCACTGCAATTACTCAATAACTGCATGAATAAATATAATGTGTTTATCAGCAAGATAAACATGATGAAAGAATGTTCGAGGATGGTCAGAATGGCAGCTAAATGCAGAAAAGATTGGAGGGAAAAAGAACTCAGGTAAGGCGTTTGGTGTTTGGTGGAAGAGGACCCAGCGACAGTGAGAGCGGTGCACTGGCTGAATTTACTAGTCCTGCGAGCTAGAACAAGTTCGTTAATCTCTGCAAGCTTCTTGCTTAAGAACAGAACAGCGACATAACAAGTACCATTTATTAAACTCCTCCTATAAACCGGACAAGTGCCATGCGTAATTTTAAACAAAGAGCACACGGATCCCACATCTGTCGCTTGTCCCCTTCTTCACTGCTACCACTGCAGTCCAAACCACCATCCATCGTCCCCGTCCCAGGGGGACAGTCATCTCTAACGGGTCTCCTTGCGTCTACTCTTGCTCCTCTGCAATCCATTTCCCATGAAACAGCCAGACTGATTCTTTTCAAAATGCAAGCTGAATCACATGACTAGAACAAACTCTTCAGAGGCTTTTCATTGAAAATTCAAACTTCTTCAAGCTATTTCATGTGGCTTCTGACCTCACCCCAGAGGACCCTTCTCTTTTCTGGGCTCCCACTACACGAGCCACCTTTTTCCTCCAGCCTCTTTGGGGCCCTATACTTGCATGCTCCGGCCAGCAAGCCTCTTCCTGCCTTTCAGGTGTCAGCTTAAAACCGCCACTTCAGTGAGAGATTCCCCAACACCCAGTCTCCATCACCGCTCCCCACCCTGTTCCCTTACTTCTACCCTTCAAATAATCACCCTTTAACACAACGGCCTGCTTCATTCTTTTACTTAGGGCTCACCGCTCACCGTACGTGAAATTATCTTGGTTGTTTATTTAATTGCTTGTCTCTTCCTCTGCTGAAATATAAATTTTATGAGCCAGGGAGAGTTGAGCACATAGTAGTTACTTAATAAAGATTTGCTGATAAGCTGCTCTAGAAAAAATAATAGGACACATAATAGGACACATGAGGTCTTTGCAAATCAATTTAAGTCTCTTGCTTTTGTTTCTATTTAATGCGATAGTAACTGTATTTAATACTTGTTTTGTTTTTAAGAATATTTAAAGTCAGGGGTGCCTGGGTGGCACAGCAGTTAAGCGTCTGCCTTCGGCTCAGGGCGTGATCCCGGCATTGTGGGATCGAGCCCCACATCAGGGCTCCTCCGCTATGAGCCTGCTTCTTCCTCCCGCTCCCCCTGCTTGTGTTCCCTCTCTCGCTGGCTGTCTCCATCTCTGTCAAATAAATAAATAAAATCTTTATAAAAAAAAAAAGAATATTTAAAGTCAGGGGGCCGCTGGGTGACTCAGTTGGTTAAGTGTCTGACTCTGGATTTCGGCTCAGGTCACGATCTCAGGGTGGTGAGACCAAGCCCTGCCTCAGGTTCCATGCGTGATGCAGAGTCTGCTTGAGATTCTTTCTCTCTCTCTCACCCTCTGCCTCTTCTCCCAGCTCATGTGTGCCCCTGCTTTCTCTCTCTCTCTCTCTAAGTAGGGAAATAAAGAAAGAGGGAAGGAAAGGAAGAAAGAAAGAAAGATTAAAAGTCAGATTATTTTTTAATTGCTTTCTTCTAGTTCTCCAAGGAGGTGCTCATTGGACTACTATTTTTTTAAGTATTTTATTTCTTTATTTGAGAGAGAGAGCGGGAGAGATTAAGAGAATGAGTGGGGAGGGGCAGAGGGAGAAGCTTGCTCCCTGCAGAGTAGGGAGCCTGACATGGGACTTGATCCCAGGACCCTGGAATCACTGACTGAGCCACCCAGGTGCCCCTCATTGGACTACTATTAAATACAAGCCTGATTTTCCTAGTTTCTGTCTTTTCTCCTTAATCACAATTATTAGATATATTGCAACATCAATTCTGGACCCTAGGGGCATTAACCTTTTGGGACCAGGCTTCTAATTTAGTATCCATATATCCTCAGCTAAAAGAAGCATGTCACCTTTTTTTTTTGCTCAATTCTTCTTGTTTCGGTAGAAGATTATTTACCTTGTCAAACGTCCAGTGAAAGCTAAGATATAGGAGTTTGTGAATGTACCAAAAAGATAAGAGGACCAGTCATTCAGATGCTGAAAACTCAAAAAAACTTCTTGGTTTTCATTGAAAGGGTGATTACTTTTAATATCAGGGGTCTGTGAATATGGAGAGGTTGTAAATGGAAATATAAATGATTTTTTCACTTTATTCTGAAATTTTTCATCAATAATTCTAATGCGTGCATAAAATAAGTCCATCCTAATGTATGTACAAACCTCAACAACCCAAATATTCCTGTTTGTTTCAGGCCCTTGAGAAGCCCATGTTAGTTCATTTGACATGTTAGTAACCATTCATTCATTCATGTATTCATTCAGCAAGTATTTGTTGAGTACTTAATATACCTGGTGCATTGATTCACAAAATAAAAAACTTTTGCTCTCTTGGAACTCACATTCTAAAACAGTGGATCTAAAAAATAAATAAATAAAAGTAAATAAAACAGTGGTTCTCAGACTTTGTGATTTCAGGATCCTTTCACACACTTAAAAATTATGGAGTTCCTTATTTATTCATTTTAAATAACAATAATAAACTCACTGCATGTTAACATAAAAAAGATTTTTATAAAAATAACGTAATCTTTAAAAGTAGCGAGAAGAATGGCAGTATTTTAACATGTTTGCAAATCTCTGTAATGTCTGGCTTAATACGAGAAGCTAGATTCTCATATCTGCTCCTGAATTCTATCTATTTAGAATGAAACAGCTTCTAGAAAATTCCACCGTACACGCATAAGAGAAATGAAGATGAAAAAAGAAAATAATAGCTTGTTATTATTCTAAATATGTTTGACCTTGCAGACCTCCTAAAAAGGTCTTGGAACTTTCAGGGATGCCAGGACCACGCTTTGAGAACTACCGCTCAAAAGAACTTTTGTTAAATTTGTTTTTGGTAGTAAAACAGGGCCAAATTTAATAAATACCAGTGCAATAATTAGCTGTTTTCCAAAATTACTGTTTTATGTCTCAGAACAGGCTCTTTGAGTCGCTATTAGACAGTATCTATTGATACTAGTATTGGGGAGAAATTATCATTAAGATAATTTATAAAGGTAAAACAGATGCCCCAAATAATGTACTTCCTTGCAATAATTGAAAATTCTTTTTCTTAGGTCAGTTTTGTGTTTTTCAGGATCTTGAAGTACTTTACAGGCATTACTTAATTGAATTTCCCACAATGCCAAGGAAATGTTTCCAAATACAGTTTTTGTGCATTTTGCAGATGGTTTAACTGACATGGTAGCAGGGCTTGTCCTTGCTTGAAGAAAAGCTGTGAGTAAACACAAAGAATTATCATCTATTTATTATGACCATAAACACACCACAAATCTTCCTTGACTTATGATGGGCTTACATCCTAGTAAACCCACCATAAAGCGAAAGTATCGAAAGTCGAAAATGCATTGAATACACCTAAGCTACCGAACGTCATAGCTTAGCCCAGCCCACCTTAAACATGCCCAGAACCCCTTACGTTAGCCTACACTTGGGCAAATCATCTAACGCAAAGCCTGTATTATAAGAGAGTGTTGAATATCTCATGCAATTTGCTGAATCCTGTACTGAGGGTGAAAAACAGATGGTTGCACAGGTACAGAACGTGTCACTGTACCGGCTGTTTACCCTCCTGGTCACATGGCTGACTGGGAGCCGTGGCTGCGCTGCCCAGCACCACCGGAGGGGATCATGCTGAATATCACACGCCTGGGAAAAGATCCAAATTCACAATTCAAAGTATGGTTTCTACTGAATGCGTATGGCTTTCTCACCATTGTAAAGTAAAAAATTGTAAGTTGAATCGTGGTAAATTGGGGACCATCTGTATATATTCTCCAGATTGTTTTAACTCCTCAGGCTCATCAGGAGAATGGATAATGTTCTTATCAAAGTTTCTACTCTCAATGGCTCAACATTACTTGATCTTTTTCTCTCTCTCTCTTCCTTCTTTCTTCCCTCCCCTTCCTTCCCTCTCTCTTCCTTCCTTTTTTTTTACCAAAACAAAACAACCCAAAAAACCAAAACTATGAAACTTCTCAGACACTAAATCTTAGCTCAGCTCCATAAAACACCTTGGCTCTCTAGAAGTCGTCATTAAGTGACTTCAAACTCATATCGTCTCCCATCCCCTGATGCTCAGGTCAGTCACAATTTAAACCTTGTCACTCCTTTGTTCAAAACCTCCAGTAACTTCCCATGTCAATCAAACACAGAACTCTCAAAATGACCCATGAGAAGCCCCCCTAATTTCCTAATAGTATATCCTCCTCTTTATGTGTGTGTACGCGCCAATAAAACTGTTTATAGACACTGACATTTTTTTCATGTAACTTACACATACCAGGAAATATTCTTTTGATTTTTTCAACCATTTAAAAGCGCAAAAGCCATTCTTAGCTCCTAGACTGTATAAAAACAGGTGGTGGGCCAGGCTGCAGGCTGTAGGTTGATGACTCTTTTCCCAGAGGGCAGATTTCCAGCAAGTTCCTCAAGGCAGATTTCCAGCAAGTCCTACCAGTACAGCCCACAGCAACTTCTCTGCTTTTCAATGAGCCACACCTGCCCTCTCCCACAAGGTCCGGATCTCAGCCCCAGGTGCGGGGTTGAGGGGAAAGTAGAGTGTCCCTTCTTTCCGTCTGTCTCAGCCGAGGGAGAGTTCTGCTCTTTACCATCCGCTCGTCCTATTGTCTCTAAAGTTCTCGTCACTCCCTACCGGCTGTAGGAATGCCTGTTGCTGCATCACGATTACTACAGACTGAGCATCTTAAGATAATAAACATTTATGATCTCAGTTTCCATGGTCAAGAGTCTAGGCAGAGCATAACTGGCTCCTCTCAGTGTCTCGGGACTGCAATGAAGATGTCAGCCGGCGCTGTGATTTCATCTAGAGCTGGGGTCCTCTTCCAAGCTCACCGGTTGTTGGCAGAATTCAGTTCTTGTGGCTGTGGGAGGGAGGCCCTCCGGTAAGTGGCCAGGACCCGGCCAGGACCCTCTCCACAACAGCGCAGTTTGCTTCCAGGCTCACTGGGGAGCACACCTGCAACGTCTGCTTCTGGCGGCATTCTTACCTTTAGGCACTCTTTTGTAATTTCCCTTTTAATTCAGTCAAGTGATTAGGGATCTTAATTACACCTGCTCCTCCCCCTCTTTGGTTGCCACACCAGCCTCCTCTTGCTCCCAGGACAGACGGGCACACAGTCACCTGAGGGCTTCTGCGGGTAGTGTTCCTCCTACCTGGAAGGCTCCTCTCCTCACGCAACCACAGGATTCACTCTCTCACTCCCTGCAGCTCTTTGCTGAAATGCTTCTTTCTCCATGAGGTCCCTGACCACCTTATTTAAAATCGCAACTTCCACTCCAGAACTCTCTTTCCTTTATCTGCGTTGCTTTTCTCCACAGATCACCATCTGTCACACAATATGTTTGACTTATTTATTTGTTCACTGTCTGTCTTCCCTCCAACTAGAAACTAAGCTATACGTGAGCTAAGATTGGTATCTGTTCTATTCACTGGTGAATTCCCATCACCAGAACACATAGTAGACACTCAAAAAATATTCTTTGAATAAACAAATACAGAAATCCTAAAATGAACTTTGACATGTGTCAGAATGATAAGAATGTGGCCAACCCAAGAAGATATACTAAAATATAATTAATATGTACTTCCAAAAAACCATCCTGAAAACCAACTATTACATCGATAAAGAAGGACAAATGGATGCTCCACTCATCGTTTTTTTCTGGTTTCAGAATGTGATACAGCTTGTATTTTTAAAAAGTTAATGGTAGGATTACCCAAAAGAGTTCTGTTAACAGATAAAATTGTGAGCAGAGGGCAAATTCTCCTCATGATTACCTATTTTATGTATTTCTTGTTTTTTCCTTATGGCTTAGGATACCCGTTAGCCTGAAATCAGTTTTATGAAAATGAATAAAACAAAACAAACCCTCAATAACCAATCTAGTTTTTTAAATGAAAATTTGTTGTTATTACATGTACTTGTATTGGGGCGCCTGGGTGGCTCAGTCAGCTAAGTATCCACCTTCAGCTCAGGTCATGATCCCAGGGTCCTGGGATGGAGTCCCACATCAGGCTCGCTGCTCAGCAGGGAGCCTGCTTCTCCCTCTGCCTTTCGATGCCCGGCTTGTGCACTCTCCCTCTCTCTCTCTCTTGCAAAAAGAGATCAATAAATATTTAAAAAAATAAATGAACTTGTATCTAAAATTAAAGAGTAAATTCTGTGCAATTGTATGTAATTGTTGAGAGAGTTTGAAAAATCTAAGTTCAGAAAACAAAGGTAAGAAGGAAAAAAGGAAAGGTCTTCATCGTCTAATTAAGACTGGGAATACACACGTGTGTGTACGGTGGGGAAGTACGTTGTGTGTGTGTGTGTGTGTGTGTGTGTGCGCGCGCGCGCTTTACCGACACTGAGTAGTACTTGATGGTGACGGGATCATCAAGGCTATGGGCTCTCAACTAAGCAAGCTGTTGAGTTGTATTTAGTGGCGAGGATATCCACAAATCATTTCTAACAAATGTTAAAGTCTTTCATACTTGAATTGACTTTAAAAATTTTTAATTCATGTTCAGGTTTAACCCTAGCACATGCTTCCCAAACTGAGGCGAGTGTTTGTATGCTTTCTTGAGTAGGAACTGCATCTAGTTCCCATGGGAGTACCTGATGGCTGTGATGAGCTCCAATCGTGTGTGCCTCAGATGGAAAAGATTGAGAATCTATTGGTCTGGTTCTTTTCCTAAGGAAAATCAGGAATCCTACAAAATAAAGCAAAAGAAGACAGAAAAACTCTGATGCCATTATCAATAGACTGTTGGGCCATCTTTCTCAACTATTTCTAGAACAGAACACTTGAAAACCATTCATCACAAGCTCGCTTTCAGATAGTCAGAGGCAGGCTGCTGCAATGCGTGTAATTACACATGGTGAGATGTGAGTTTTAAAATCTTGACATGTGCATTGTTACGCCCTGAGACATTAACCTATAAAACTCAACAGCCTAAAGTAGATTGCTTTTGGTTTTCTCTCAAATCTACCAATTCTCAGAGCATCTGAGAAGAAGAAGAAAAAAAAGCATTACTTTGTAAAAAAAAAAAAATGGGACGGATTAGGTTTCAGTAACATCTCTACCCAAAATAGTAAACAATGTGTGGAATGGTTATTATTTTTCCTTATGTGCTGTTGAAGAAACAAGCTGTTTCGGAATTTGCATTTTGTATGCAATCCCATTGCTATAAATTAAAGAAAGATGTGTAGTATTGCTGTGGTACTGACTTACCCTAAAGAGCTGTAATAAATAAATAATGGAGATGGGTATAAATGCAAGACACTAACACAAATACTGAACAGGAACACTGTAAAGCATATGTAGTTTTACACTGACCATAATGCACATCATCTCTCACCTGGAGTTCTGCACTGGGCTCCTAACTTGCCCCCACTGACTCTTCAAATCCACTTCATACACTATTTTCAGATGAATCCTCTAGAAGCACAACACTGACATCCCACCACCGCCACCCACCAACCCCGCCTTGACCTTGTGTAGAAATCATAAAGGCCTACAGTTTAAATACCTACAGAATAAAGTTCAGATCTGGATCTACTTTTCCAGCCTCATTTCCCATGAATATTCCTCCCTTGGTGTTCACTTGAAGCTAAACGAATGCCCTCCTTGCCCTGCCACTAAGACTTTGTCCGCTGTCTGTAATGTAATTCTTACTTCCAAGTCTGCATCTTCCCTAACCCTCCTGCATTTGCAAGACTTGTTCTCTTAACGGAGAGGGGGAGGGGCAGAGCCCCAGGTGTCAGACCTAGTCCTTGGGTTTTAGGGGGAAGTGACCACTCTCAAAAAGTGCAACCCTTTAACTGCTTTTTTCATAAGTTCTCGCCAATGTATTTCCATTGTAGCTTTAAAAACTATCGAGACAATGTAATACCTGAAAAACAGCTTAAAAGTCCCCTTTTAAGAGATATGTTGGGGAGCAGTCCCTCCCTTCACTCCCACCTAGGTAGCGTCTGACTTGGAGGCTCTGCTCATATGACGATGTCTCCGTGAAGGCTGGTCTCTGATTCTCTCAGCCAGGGATAAGTTTTCCACTCTTCTTACGTCTCATTGTACTTTGCCCACTTCTCTTGTTCAACAATACTCATTCCAGTATCTGTGAACCTTCTATGTGTCTGATGCCAAAACTTTAAGGTAAGAACAAGTCTACTGCTATGCATGTAACCCTTTAAACTTCCCTTGTTTTGTTGTGTTGGGAGGGGTCTTGTCAGGGCACACCCAGGCACCCAGGAAAGGCCCATGGTCTCAACAGGCAAATCCATGGAGAACAGAACCTGATTCCAGAACACAGCAATGCTGGGGACCCTCCAGGCTCAGAAGGAGCTCTAGCGTTCCGCTCGGCTTCTGCTCAAGGAGCGCATCATCACTTGCTCCTTGTTCTGATTTTCTGCTATCACAGTGACGTAAGCATCTCTCTCTACGTCTTCGACTTCAGCCACATTACCAACAAACTTACTCTCTCTGCCTGTCTCACATTCAAACCTCGGGAAGGTGAACTTAATCGTGGGGCCAATGAGGCTCTCGGCATTGGACTCCTGTCTTGGGCAGAGCTTATGCTCCAGACCATTTCTGGATTTGGGTGTTGGTCTCAGATCGAATCTTTTAAGGCTTGGGACACATAACGTATACAAAAAATAACGGAACGGTTTCAAGCTATTTTTCTTTGAAAGTGCGTATGAATGTATCAGGCAATCAAGGTTTCATATCAGACCTACCTTTGTAATAGCTGTTTGTATAATATTTCAGGTCCCCTCCTTATCGTAAGCCCCTCGAAGACATAATTGTATTCCATTCATCTTTGCGTCGTCTACAGCAAGTAGCTTAGTACCTGGCACGGAGTAGATCCTCAATAAATATACATTAATATATGCCAAGATCATACCCTGAGTATAAGTCCTATGCCTCCTTATAAAATGCTGAAAAGTGCAATCTGGCTTTGGTTATTTTCTAAAATGGTTATGTACTGCCCCTGTTCTCAGCAGCAGTCACACCAACACAGTTGCTCTGTTTTTTACATAGTTCCAGCCAGAGGGGTGCAAAGCTAAAGGTGGGGGTCACTTGTCAGTTTGCTTTTTACTCCACTGTGGAATATGTTATAAACAGTTTTATGAGATTTCACTAGAGCCCAGGGCCCCTACATACATAAGAAATGCTAAACTAATTGCCAATTGATGGTTTAAATGTGGTAGAAAAGAATTTTAGGGGTGGAGCAAGAATGTGAAACAAAGATCCCATAACCACATTTCTAGTCCAGCGATTTGGCAGCCATACAGAAGGGCCACATTATGCTATAGATGACATTCTGAAAACAGAAATTTACTAGCGAATTTTCTGGGTTTTTTATTTTCCCCAAGAAATTTGTTGTCTCTCCTTTGTATCTTTTGGATTGTATTTCTAGGTAGCAGTCCTATGTTCACATAAAGGAAAACGTTTTTGGTTTTTGTCTTTAATACCACTCTCCTGGAAGCTTTTTATCACTAGATTCTTTCTCATATTCACTTTGCAAGATTTCTTTATTTCTCTAATGCAAATTATCAATAACCGTACTTTGTCATACATATTTTTGATACGCTCATATTTCTTTTAGTAATGACCCTTTCCTGAAAAGAACACCAATAAAGATAAGTCCATACAAAATGTAAAATGTTTATATAAAAATCTCATTTTACTTTCAAATCGCTTATCAAATATGAATGCTTTCACCCCAAAAGAGAATGATTTCTTTGCTTTTCCTGCATGATTTCCTCAGTGTTTGAAAAGAGAAACACAAAATCATTTTGTTAGACATTTAGTTTGAAAATTTTTCATTAGAAGCATTGCTTCTTGAACTGGAAAAATGAGAGGAATGAATGTTACACGCATAGTAAGAAAAATTTTATGGGTCTGTGAAACAGCACCAGCCCTGTTTAGAGAATAATTCTAGTCTAAGGCATTACCAAGTTAATGAAATGAGTATTTTGCCTGTCTACTGGAAAAATAAAACAGGATGAATTTTTTAGACCACTCTTTTTCAATTTATTACCCATCAGTTTTAACCTCTTGAGTTGACTTGTGAAATTATATATGTAGTTTCTATATTAAATGTTACCCAGGAAATGCAGGCTTTTGTGGCCTTAGCTCTTCAATATTATACATTATGTATGACCACCACCAGCCTCAATTTCTATTCAGCAAGTCTTTGTTGCAAGGCATCCATACCATTAACAGAGATAAACATATTTACCCCAAACTTTACACACCACTCTGCATTTTCCATAATGAAAACGTTAATTGTCCAAATGGCATTCTATTTTACCACTAAATGCTCTTGTTGTCATTATTTGCAAATTAAGCTATGTCACTCATGTGCATAAAACTAATGTCATCAACATACAGAGAGCCCTTGAAGAATCTCAATATAATAAGCCATCTGTGCCTTGCTCCTGTAGGAATCTGCGGAAGCCAACAATATGTTTAGAGTCAGAGGTAGTCTTGCAGTTGAAAATTTCTGCTAGAAAATCCTTTTCTGGTCTTACTTGGGAACAAGAACCCATAAAGTCATGTTCACCAGCATACTTTCCTTTCATTTTAGGAGATAATTTTCCTTCCTAAAGGAATACGATCTTCTAAGTCTCAGCCAAGAGATTTTCCAGTTAGAACACAAATTATTTTATGATAGCATACAGTCAAAGCGCAGCTGGCAATGGAGCCTGACCCTCAAATGGCTCACTTGCATACTTAGATTAGAATGATGTGGTGAAAGTCTTTGGTAGCTTTACTTTTAACTTCTAGTTTGCTCTGTGTTGGGAGAATTTCCCTTTAAGTATTTGGCGCAGTTTTTAGAAACTAGGTCCCCCTCGTTTCTCAGTAACTCGCAGACTGCCTCCTTCTGGTTTTGCTGTTCCTAGGGGACTCCGCTGTTATTTTTCCTCTTCTCTACTTCACTTTAATATTTGATCAGAAAGAACAATGCCTACTCAGTGAGAAAAAGGAAGGTTATATAAAAATTATTTACAGGAACTTATATTTGGTGGGGCGCCTGGGTGGCTCAGTCGTTTAAGTGTCTGTCTTTAGCTCAGGTCATGATCCCAGGGTCCTGGGATCCAGCCCTGAGCCCTGCATCGGGCTCCTTGCTCAGCAGGGAGCCTGCTTCTCCTCCTTCTGCCTGCTGCTCCCCCTGCTTGTGCTCCCTCTCTCTCTCTCTCTGTAAAATAAATAAATAAACTCTTTTAAAAAAATTATATTTGGATTCTAATGATACACAATCAAATGGAAATAGGCATACTAAAGGTACACCCAGCCATGAAGAAAAACTAAAGTTACAGCTACACACTAGTGAGAAACTGAGAATAAAAAGTTTGATGCTTTAATATTTTGTTTCTTGAGCAGAACCATTTGGCCAAGAGATAGAACTGTTTGATTTAGCACCCTCCCAGTCTTCCTATACAGCCTTGGCAAACCGGGAAGACCAAATTCTTAAATCCCCTCTAGGCTGGATGTGGTGCCTTTACTATATATGGTGTGGCAGGAACACGTATTACTGTGCAGTCTTTGTCTCTTTTACTAGAATGGGAGTCCATTCAGGCGTCCAACAAATATTAATCAAATGTCTACTATGTGCCGGCCGCTCTTTCGGGTACTGGGAAGACAGCAGTGCAAAACCCAAATAAGACAAAACCAGCAAGGCAACACAGAACTCCCTGCCCTCATGTCGCATACAGGCAAAGAGGTTCGGTGCTGTGTCGCCTTTCTCAGACCTACTTGCCTATGTGTTTTCTGTGCTTTAATGTCTCTTATCCCCTCAATGCCTTTACTCCCTGTCCCTGTTCCAACTCAGCCTTGCTCAGGGTCTGGTGTTCCATAGATATTTGTTGAATTGAATAATTGTTTCTCTGTGTTCCACGGAGACATAGCCTGTGGCACTCCTAAAGTTAGAAAACAGCAGCACATTGTCGTGCGGCCCACTGGCAGGTAGTGTGGGACCCACAGAAAGAGAAAGTTTTGCGGTGGTGACTCAGGCATGCCAAACAGAAGGAGAGGCACAGGGTAACGGTGGCATGGCCTGCACCTATGCAAGTGGACTCAGGATACTGGCTGAGGAGATATGGGGGTGGGTAGGGACAGAGAAAAGTAATTTAAGAGGTACGAGGAAACTCCCTTTCATCACCGAAGAGCAGAAGCCTTCAAGAGCAGGGCAGAAGCCCATGAGCTGGTTGTAACTGGGTAGGTCACCCTGAGCTGCTTTTTTCCTTGAATTGATGAAAAATTTTCTGTCCTGCTAGGGTTACATTTTCTGACTGGGAATAAAGAGAAAGGGAGAATGCAGGTGGAGGTGGACAATAGATGATGAGGCCCTCCGAAAAAATAAGAGCTAATGGTCTATTCTAAAGATAAATCAGAAGATGGATGGGGTGAGGAAGCTGTGTAGTGGGGCACAGGCTATGATTAAGGTACGAGATGGCCTACAGGCCCTTAGGGGAATCCTGCAAAGGGCCTTGGACCTGTGGACTCTGGGAGTTACCAGCTCTAGTATCCAGTTGTGAACTGCTTTCGTATTGTTGTTCTCTCCTGTTAACCTCAGCCTTCAGCAAAGCCTTGTTCAATGTTTAAAAACCAGTAAGATAGATATTTAGCATAGTTGTACTAGCAAAAATGTCACAGAGCTGCTAAGACAGGTGATATAGAGGTGGATTTCTTATTTATTCCCAATATATTATTAAACGGAAACAGTAGATCATAAAATTGTATGATCCTGTTCCTATAATAAGAAATAAATATCTACATATGTGTTTAGAAGGCTATTCAGAAAACTATTAATGGTGAAAAAGAGTGGGTGGTGAAATTAAAAGTTTTAGTTTGTTACTTATAAAATAATAAAACCATACATGACTTCTAAAAATAGTGAAATGCAAAGGGAATTAGGAATAAGAATTGCTTCTATAAAGGCTTTGCCGTCTTTACAGCTGCCAATTTGTGGGTTTCTTTTTTTTTTAAGATTTTATTTATTTGACAGAGAGAGAGATAGCACAAGCACAAGCAGGGGGAGCAGCAGAGGGAGAGGGAGAAGCAGGCTCCCCACTGAGCAGGGAGCCCCATGTGGGGCTTGATCCTAGGACCCTGGGATCATGACCTGAGCTGAAGGCAGACGCTTAACCAACTGAGCCACCCAGGTGCCCCAATTTGGGGGTGACTTTACCTGTAACCATACCCCCCCAAAGTGATTAGGAAGTGAAATCCCTGAAACACAACATGCCTACTTATTCAAGCTACACTTGCTTTCTAAGCACCCACTTTGTGCAGGCTCTGCTGAGTTAGATGCTCAGCGTGCAGCAGTGGGCAGGTGGGATGGGGCTCCTAATCTCATGGAGTTGCGACCGGAAGAGCAGGACCGTGCTCACGGTTTGCCAGCGTCTCTTCCGTAACGGAGTAGCCTGAGGCCTGGTTTTGCCATCTGGCAGAAGTGGGCTCAGCTGTCTTGCCTAGAAAGCTGCTGAGTGAAGAACTCAGTCACTGTTATCCAGGCCTCCCGTCATCCACGGGTGTGCAGTCATCACCCCATCTTCTAGAATCATGCTCCCTGGCCTTCCTTGCCTAGACACCAGTAGGCGCTTTTTAGCTGTCACAATCCCCTTTATTAGCGCTCCTTCCCCACTAAGGGTAATGAAGTAACACACTTTCTCCTTATCACCTTCCCTAAAAAGGCATTTATTTACTTAATGGAGCAATTTTTAAAGTGGCGCAAGTTAGACAGCATGGCCAGTGAATGTATGTGTGTGCAAGAGCTATGGTGATGAGACTGGGGGTGCATCCCAACACCCCTTAGATTGCGTTCCCATCAAAAAGCTAGTTCTGCCCCTAACGTACTACGTCCCTGTACAGCCTTCTGATTGAAGACCTTAATGAAAACAATGCCTGATGACGTATGTTTGATTAATTAGTGGTATCTACTCATTGCATTTCCCAGAGGCCACCAGAGAAAAAAGGGGGCGTGTATTCGATTTAATAGACATTTATGGTGCACTATTTTATGCCAGGCATTGGATTGAATGGGAAAGATAGAACAATGAATAAGACAAGCAACACTCCTATTGTCACCCAGTTGTGAAACAAAAGACCCCAACACATAATGGTTTCTATCTTATAAATTCCATATGCAAGTGCTAGGAGGGCAGCAAACCATAGGCCCTTTGCATTGAATTCAATGCAGAACTGGGTTTAATCTCAGGTCCAGTTCCCCCCGCCCCGGATTCCATGTTTTAGAAATTTATATTTTTAATCAACATTTTCTTCCGAGGGTTTCCATTTACAAAAGAAATGTTTCTTTTTTATTTTTAAAATAAACTTTATATTTTGGGGCGCCTGGGTGGCTTGGTCCATTAGGTATCGGGCTCTTGATTTCTCTTGATTTCAGCTCAAGTCATGATCTCAGGGTCCTGGGACTGCCCATTGGGCTTTGTGCTCAGCAGGGAGTCTGCTTGAGATTTTCTCTCTCTCTCCCCTTGTCCCTCCCCACTGCTCGCTCTCTCTCTCAAATCCATCTGTAAAAAAATAAAATGAACTTTATATTTTATAACAGTTTTAGATTTACATAAAAATTGTGAAGATAGTTCAGTCCAGCAGCATTTTTTTTTTTTTAGAGAGGGGGGAGAGAGAGAGAGAACCCACGTGGGGGGGAGGGGCAGAGAGAGAGAGAGAGAGAGACTGAGAGACTCCTAAGCAGGCTGCTCACTGAGTGCAGAGCCAACTTGGAGCTGAAATCAGGAGTCAGATGCTTAACCAACTGAGCCACCCAGGCATCCCTTAAATTTGTGAAGTTTTGAGCAATTGACTTAACCTAATTGAGTCTCAGTTTTCTTATCTGCAAAATGGGGAATATAGGGTGGCTTTCATAGGTCTGTTGTAACAATTAGAAATGATATTTTTAAAACATCTCACACTTGGTGGGTGTTCAATAAATTCTATCTCTTATTATTGCCCTCCAGCCATGTGGTTGGGTTCAGCTAAAGGCTAATGTCATTCCTGGAGTTACAAGCAAGTCGTTGATGGGCTTTCAATCTCCCTGTCATCTGTCCAAGGGACACTTGGGCAGTGGCCACATCTCCAGAGTGACCCAAGTACACTCTGTTCAGGGTCAGAGTCATGCCAGTGTTGGAAAAAGAAAAATCTTACTCTAGGAATTCTTGATTATGTAACCATTAAATCATGGCCATCCTCTTAGACAACTGACATACTTATTAGGCTGGAAGAATCTAGAATTACAATGCTTCATCCAACTGAATTCAGCCAGAAATGAGTAAGATCAAATGACTCACTAATGGTGAGAATGGCCAACCAGCCAATTGGAGAAAAAAGAAGTTTGAAGAGAGCATCACCAGTAATGCTTCGGGCTGCACTGATAAAATGTGCGTGACTAAATCACGATGTGTGTTTTTAAAAATCTATCTTTAGTTGGCTTTTATAAAAACTTTTTTTCAAAGAAAAATACTTAGATTCATTGCCATGGGAAATACTAGTGATTATTTTTATAGCAAACATTTTTTGAGCACTAACAATATGCCAAACACCATATTGGGAACCGTATGCATACTTCCTCACATAATCCTCACGACAGCTCGGTGGGGCAAGCACCGGTACTGTATCTACTCTTCAGATGTCGAAAATGACACTGAATTTGATTCCAGAACTTGTGCTTTTAACCCTTAGACATACTGTGTTATAATGCCTCATTCAACAAATAGTTTGAGCACCTGTATTACGCCGGGTTCTGGAAATGATGGGAAACAAACAGAAATGGACTCTATCCTCACACAGTTTACAATGCAGAGGAAAGGCAGTCAATTATGAAGTGATTTCAATAAAGTCTGATGACTATTATAATGGGAGAAAAATAGGGTACCAAGGGAACAGAGTTAAAGTATAATTTTACACCAGCTGAGCTCGCCAGATAGTTCTGAGACTTACTGCATTCCATAGCAAAATGCGGGCTGTTGATGACACGTCATTTAGTTCACAAACCTATAATTCTTCATCATCTTAGTAGGCCTTTTTCTTTCTCTTCATCTTTCTCTCTCCATTCTTCCCTTTTTTCCTTTCCTTTTAACACCTAGATTAAGAGTATGTTTGGTTTCGGGGCGCCTGGGTGGCTTATGTGGTTGAGCAGCCAACTCTTGATTTCCGCTGAGGTCGGGATCTCAGGGTCCTGGGATCACGCCGCAGGGGGCTCCAAGCTCAGCAGGGAGTCTGCCCGGGGATTCTCCCTCTCCTTCTCCCTCTGCTCTCTGTCTTTCAAATAAATAAAGCTTTTTTTTTTTTTAAGGAATATGTTTGGTTTCTTTCCTATTGCCTATTAATTTTCTGGAATTCAATTACTGTCTTTTTGTTCATAACTGAAAGAAAGGAGATTTTTCAAAGATTAATTTTTTCTGTATATAAAGGAAGGAAAAATATTTGGTAAGGTTTGAGTCCAAGCTCCAAGACCCTTTTAAGAAAACATCCATTTCAACTCTTTTTTGAGGAGGCAGTTTCACTGTCCAAAAACACCTCTTAGTTAAAAAACTTACTGAATTTTTAAACATCAATCAATTCCTATAAAACAATACTGAGTTAAATAAAATGAGTTAGAACTATGTACATTACATTTCCCTTGAGACCATTTGAATGTGGAAAAGAGAAATTCTTTTAGAAAATCGTTTTGTTTTTGCCAAGCCGATAATATTTGAAAAATAATTTGAAATATTTTGTGAAACCTCATATCCCAAGAGATTCATCCATCTCTCCCAAATTGTTAGAACATATGTTTTATTTCCACACCTAACTTATCCAATTTGGGCTCTCTCATAGAATTAAAAAAACAAAACTAAACTAAAAAAACCCAAAAAACCTTTAAAGCAGGAGGGAAAAAAAGCTACCAAACTACAAATCCAAACCAACTGTGACCCTTGGATTTCAGTGTTAGCGTGCAGTTTTGGCTTTTGCTTCAAGGATCGCTTTTAAAATAATAGTCACAATATATGGAGCTCCTATTATGTTCCAGGAGCTGTGCAAGTTTTTGATATTCTGTTAATCAGATTCTTTTGGGGTGCAAAGAAAGGAGAAATAAGCACTTGGCTCAATTTCCATAGGTTTATTAAAAAGGATATGACATAAGAAGCAGGAAAGATAAGTCAAAGTCTCACTGGCAGGCTTGTGGAAAACTAGATTTTTGTTACAGTCCATCCGCAGCAACTGAGTAACTGCCCTCTAGTCTCATAGTAGAAGCTACCCTTTGGTGACCTCACAGGAACTCTTGGCTTCTTGCCGTGCACGTGATTCAGCTCTTCTGTCTCTGTTTCTGTCTACCTGCTTATTTTTCCAACTACTGCTACTGACTACACTCTACTCACTTTCTCTCTGCCTCATGGCTTTGCTTACTCATGGCTTCTGTTTCCTGTCTTCCTTCTTTCCACTTCTGCATTTACCCAGGGCTGGCCCTCCCTGGATGTTTTATACTCAAGAGCTGTAAGAGAGAAGAAAGGGCACCCCTTTTGTGCCAGGCTTCATCACAGGCCATTGGTCTTTCGGTCATGTCAATCCTTGTCGAATGGCAGAGTACATGGCAAAAACACATGGTTCATGCACCGTAGGGAACCTCTCACAAAGAATTACTCTGATGCTTTTCAGGAGGAGAGAGGAATGAAACTGGCTACGTGCCTTAAGAGGCCTGCACATATGTTATTATTTAACTCTGAAACTAAACAAACGCACAGGTTTTATATAAAGTAGACTCTATCCTCACCAATATCGTCATACCGATCTTGCATCACAGTATCTCAAGCTTGGCAAATATTACCTTGCATTAAGTGTGTTACTCTAGCAAATATTCTTGTTAGTAGAGAATGGTTTGGTACACTGAGGATTGTCACTTTTAGAAAAAGTCAAATAAGGAGGCATAAGGACATAACCCAGTCGTTTTCTGACTGGGGTGTTAGAGCACAGTGGGGGGGTCAGAGGCAGGAAGAGAAGTGAAGCAGCCACTTTATCTGTTTGATAGTTTTCACATGCACAGAAGCTTTTGCCTTAAGATTCCATAGCTTGACAAAAAGTTTGAAAGCTATTTTTAGAGATATGTGTTCAAATCCCGGTTCCTCCTTTTTATTGCTATGTCAAAAATATGCTAATTTAACTACCTTTTTTTGCTTTTCTTTCTTTGTTTTGAAACTGGGGATAACGGTAGCTCCTTTACAGGTTTGACGCGTGGCTCTATCTACTGAAATACAGCATATAATGTTCCCGATCACAGCAACAAGGTCGACATCAAACACTGAACAGTAAAACTCTGCGGGTCATGACTTAATCTTTCATTACTGGTTTCGAGAAGGATTTTCAGCAGCTTCATAAGTAAAATGTTGGCCAATAGTTACATACAGTGTCTGCTGTAGAAATATTTAGATTGTATTAAAGATACCAAACTATACTATTGTTGTGAAAATCAACTGTTCCAGAAACTTTGCATTGTACAATCAAGGAATTAGGGAGTACATAAGGAAGAAACATTATTCCATAGGATTATTCGCACATATTATTTAATATGTAATTCAGTTATAATTTAAACCATCATTCCTTGAAAATATTGTGTTTTTTGAATATAAAGTATTATCATTTTTATAATTATGACTCATTCCTGGCTTCTATGTACTTTTTCTTAGCAGCATTTTAAAACAGTAACTTTACCATATTGATAATGTTTCCTTTTCACAATCTTTCCAACAGTGAAATTAATTGTACAAAACGCAACTCCAGATATCAAGAACACAAATGTGACTGAAGACCTATTACCTTACACATACAAATGTTGATGATTTTTTAAAAAAGATTTTATTTATTAATTTGACAGAGAGAGAGAGACAGGCAGCAAGAGAGGGAACACAAGCAGGGGGAGTGGGAGAGGAAGAAGCAGGCTCATAGCGGAGGAGCCTGATGTTGGGGCTCGATCCCATAACGCCGGGATCACACCCTGAGCCAAAGGCAGACGCTTAACGACTGAGCCACCCAGGTGCCCCTGATGATTTTTTTGACTTGCCAATATACAGGTTGGATAATTGAAGTCTCAACGTTCAGTGACTTTCCCAATTTTATAGAATTTGAGGACTGTACATGTTTGAGGCACTTATTTGATAAATGGGAAGGTGTGTGGAGTCATACCACAGCTAATGCTGGGGCCACGAACAAATGTAGATCTGTTGGCTCTCACCCTTCTGCCTCGCACTGAGACCTATGATCCATCTGCTGAGTTATCATTTGAACAGGAAGTTGAACAAGAGTCCATGTAATAACGATTAAAACTAGAAAACACAGAGAATAAAAGTAGAAAGAAGTAAAAATTTAATGCTATTTAACAAGTTTAAAAACATCACACCCAAACCAAAAATTTGTATTGTATTTGTAAATTATTCTACATTAAGCTAAAAATCCAATACTCTAATAGAGGTCAATGAGAAAATCCAATGATTAGAATCCTCTTTAGATGATAGTAGCAGAAGTCCTCAATTAATCATTTGTCTGAAAGAAAGTCTTACCTTTATTATATGAAGCAGTGGGAAAATGTGTTTAAATATCTACAAGTTAATATTTATTTTTCTACAAGTAACAGCAACTGGGATTTAATATGTTTAAGTAAGCGTCAATATAGAATCTTATTTAAACAGATCGTGAAATAGAATTCAAATGAGCTGATTTGCTATTTTTCCTCCACATTGAGATATTAGCTTTTATGATGGCTCATGCTAATGTGTATAACCCAGGTAAGTGTGTAAAGGAGGTAGGAGAGTGGAGTACTGGGTATCAATGGCTGCCAATGTAGTCAGTGACCATGTCTCTGGGAAAGAACCATATCATTGTATTAGGCTTCTCCCTCTTCTTAACAATATCCCCACAGTGCTGTATGAGTTACCTGATTTTATATAGATAACATATTTGCTTAGGCTAATAAATTACCCCCCAAACAAGTGGCCGGAAACAACAACAATCTCTTATAGTTTCTGCGGGGCTGGGATTTGGGTATGGCTTGGTAGATGGTTTTAAATACGGTGTCTCATGAGGTTGCAGTCATCTGAAGGCTTTTCTGGGGTTGCAGGATATGCTTCAAAGGTGGTTCCCTCACATGGTGACAAGTTGGCACTGGCTATTGGCAAGTGGCCTTAGCTCTTCTCCACATATGCCTCTTCTTGAGACTATTTGGGTGAACTTACAACATGACAGCTGGCTGCCTCCTTTGCAAGTAATCAAAAAGACCAAGATAGAAGACTCAATATGTTCTGCGACCTAGCTATAGTAGCCATACACCGTCACGCCCAGTAGGCTTCTATCGATCATATTCCTACTCAGTCTGTGAGGATACTACACTACACAAGGGTGTGAGTCACAGAATTTAAGATCATCGGGGGTCATCTCGTAGGCTGCCTACCAAAGGGATCATGTATTAGCCGGGGCTTTTTTGGTCCTCAATTGACAGAAACACAACTCAAGTTTACTTAAGCAGAGGGGAATTTATTGGTTCACATAACTGAATTGTCATTAAGGGTGGGATATTCATGAAACCAGATACACAAGCACCTTGTGAACTCTGTCTATTCCAGGCATCTGCTCCTCTTTGCATATCAGCGGTACGTTCTCCAGCCTGTCACATGGTGAGGCGCACCCCTTTTACCTTTGCATTCTTCAGAGAAGAACTGACTCTCTTCCCTTAATTCAGTTGTGGTCATTTTATGGCCATTGGTTTGGGTAATACAGTTGGCTGTTCACACCAGAACCACCAGATTGGAGTGTGAGGTGAACAAGTTTCCCAAAATAAATGGTGCTGTCCCCAGAAGAGGAGAAGTTTTGGGGGACAACCAAATGATAGGGGTCTACAAAAATTAAATATGTTGGGATATCTGGGTGGTTCAGTCAGTTAAGTGTCCAAGTCTTGATTTCAGTTCAGGTCATGGTCTTGGGGTCATGACATCGAGCCCTGCATCGGCTCCGTCCATGCTCAGGGGGCAGTCTGCTTGACTCTCTCTCTCCTTCTCCCTTTGCCCCTCCCCCTGCTCATGTGTGCACACATGCCCACGTGCTCTCAAGTAATATAAATAAATAAAATCTTTTAAAAAATTAAATATCTCGAGTTACCTAAAAATAATCACTTAGGCACTTGTATTTTTAACTAATCCACTCTGAGTAGGCAACAACTGCCTTTCTTCACTATTTCCTTTTACTCTATCATTAATACACTTTTTAATTTTTTGCCATCAAGGACAGTATTTGTTAAACAAGAAAGCCACTTAAAATCCTTTTTCGAAGGCTTATTTTAGAAGCTATATATTATGTATTATTTTAATTTTATATCGGTATAATTTGCAGATAGTTCAAATAAATAGTGCAGGTGCTGAATAATGTGAAGTTAATAAAAGATAATTATATTGGTAGACTGGGCAAATAGAGTATTCAAAATCTGGAATGAGATGAATTTGATGAAAATGCTAAAACACAAATATTGGTTCTCTTTGTCTACCTACATATATATAATATTTAGAGTAAGAAGATATTATATAAATCTGTTTCTAGAATAGAAGAACAAGGAACAGATACACTCACTGCTGACAATATATGATAAAATATTAATGGACCAAAAAAAGCAGAACTCCTCAAATCCTCCTTCTTTTTCTACAGAGAAAACACTAAACTTTCAGCTGGGAAGTATAGATCAATCACTGCTAAGGGAAACGTGAAGCTAAAGATAGATAAAAGTATAACAAGAGAGCAACTGATTGCTGTAATGAACTCATATCTTCTGAGCCAGCCAAAGACTAAGTTACTACATAACTTGCAAATGTGCTTGAGGACTCAATTTCAGTAATCTTTAAGAAATCATGAGGTTCTTCACGTAGGCTATGTTGACCAGCTGTTACACTGTGTCTAAACTAAAAGTATTTCTCCTCATGGGTGTGAATAAACCAGAGGTGCTTTCAAAAAGTAATCTCCATAAATCACCTCGTCTAATAATAACAGTGGCCATATGCTTCAGAAATGTGGACTGGAGAGGCCCACTACAATCCAAGTGTTGGAGTGAATCCATGCAAGTTACCCAGAGGATAGTCAATGTCATTCACATTTCATTGAAGATGAGAGAAAGAGCCCAGAAAGAACCTGGGGTCATTTATTTGAGCCAGATTTGCTACATCCTTTTTTTCAGAACACTCAGAGATAAGTTCTCACAGATCCTATGAGAATTTTTTTTTAATTTATTTATTTATTTATTTATTTTTATAATAATTTTTATTATATTATGTTAGTCACTATACAGTACATCCCTAGTTTTTGATGTAAAGTTCCATGATTCATTACTTGTGTATAACACCCAGTGCATCATGCAATACGTGCCCTCCTGAATACCCATCACCAGCCTATCGCATTCCCCCCACCCCCTCCCCTCTGAACCTCTCAATTTGTTTGTTGAGCATTTTGAAAAACTGTTTCAATGATAGGGCTTCTGTAGGACAATTCTTTGTCTCCTGGAAAAACTGGTTTCCAGTAGATATATAATGCAATCCACAAATGTGAATCACATATGTAGTTTTAAATTTAACAGCTCATTAAAAAAGTAAAAAGCAACATGAAATTAATAACATTTTATTTAACTCAATATGTCAAAATGTTACACTCTGAACATGTAATCAATATACAAATTACTGAACTACATGCCATTTTTTGTTTGTACTCAGTACGTATGTATTTTAAACTTAGAGTACATCTCAACTCGAGCTAGTCACATTTCAAGTGCTCAGTAGCCACATTTCGCTAGTGGCTGCTGTATCGGACAGTACAGGTCTAGTCCAGAATTGTGGACAGTTGGTTCTCAAACTATTGTTCCCCCTTTCCAGGAGGACCTGAAGACTTATCAAGATTGTTCTTTGCCCACGTAAAGGGAGCTGTGAAACCAGCGTACAATTCTTCGGCTTCTTTGCATTCTCTGTCACATGCATGCTCCTTTCTTTCAGTCAACTTGATAGGGCTAAAAGTGGCTCCAGTTCAACACATTTTCTATATTTGTGCCCAGTGAACAAATCTGGTTTAGAAAGAACATGAGGGCAAGACGTATCTGAGTTCAGATCCTGTCTTTGTCACTTATGACATTTGCAGGGACTTCTAATTGCCCCTAATATCTGTCTTCCCCTTCTGTAAACATAGAAAACTTAGCTGGGCACAAAGCCACTTAGAAAAAGAATTACCACATTTCCAGAGTAATTTGATTGCCACTAGAAGTGACTACATGCCTAAGTCCTGTCCAGTGGGTAAACAGAAGTGGCGTGGGGAAGTCTCTGGGAATCTTTCTAAAGAGAAGTGTGTGTGCCCTCTTGTGTGCCTCCTCTGCCTTTCTCCTGCTTAGAACACTTATGCTGTCATCTTGGACCATAAGGTCAAGGCCAGACATACCTTGAAGCACCGTATCATCTCACAGTCACTTTTTTTTTTCCGCTTAATTTTTTAAAAAGATTTTATTTATTTATTTAAGAGGCAGAGTACAAGCAGGGGGAGCAGCAGAAGGAGAGGGAGAAGCAGGCTCCCCGCTGAGCAGGGAGCCCATCATAGGGCTGGATCCCAGGACCCTGGGATCATGACCTGAGCCAAAGGCAGATGCTTCACCGACTGAGCCACCCAGGCATCCCTCAGATATTTACACTTTTATATATGCCACTTTAGCTTTGGATTTTCTGTCACTTGACAGCAAAAATCCTTAAAAAAAATGACCTTTGGTAAAGATTTAACCTCTAAGGTTATAAGAAAGGTAAAAGTGTCCATTCTAATGGCTAGTATCAAGTATGTACTTGATACTGGGTTTTTTTTTTCTTTACGTATACTGTTTTTTTTAAGTATATTAAAATTACAAATCCACTTAAGTCTGTGAGATTCCAAATAAACTCATTTGTTCCTCTTCCAGCTCTGCTTTCTGGCTTCTTTCTGAACTAACTTGTAGACAATACAAAGACCTTCGCCGCATTTGCATTTCTCTCCAGAAAATTGCCTCGCTGCCAGGATAGTCATGTTCATGAATGCCTAACAGCTCAGAAAAGCCTCTGCAAGAACCCCTCATATAAATATTTAGAAAGGCAAGAGGAGAGCACTTGGCATGCTCCTGTAGAATTTCTTTCTTTTTCTTAAAGATTTTATTTATTTATTTGACAGAGATAGAGACAGCCAGCGAGAGAGGGAACACAAGCAGGGGGAGTGGGAGAAGAAGAAGCAGGCTCATAGTGGAGGAGCCTGATGTGGGGCTCGATCCCATAACTCCAGGGTCACGCCCTGAGCCGAAGGTAGACGCTTAACCGCTGTGCCACCCAGGCGCCCCTCCTCTAGAATTTCTAAAGCAACAAGATACCAATGTCATGAGGCCCTTCCTCACTCTAAGCAGATCTATTTACTGTACTATTATTTTTAATAGGCAAAACAAAATTATGAAAGGATTCTTTTAGCAGGTTTCTCACTTTTTAGGAGAACAAGAAATAGAGTAAAAAAGCATAGGGAACATAAAGGTTGCTATCAGTTGTCTCCAAGTTCTTTTTTTTTTTNTTTTTTTTTTTTTTTTTTTTTTTTTTGTAGCGGAACAATACGTGAAAAATTTCAAGGAACCCCACCTTCTAAAACAAAAGTTTAACTAACTAAAAACAGTGATATCAGAAAGCATTTATTGCAGAATGCCATAATAAAGGTACCTGCCAACCAAATTAAGGTTCTAGAGGATGTCAATGTACTTAATTCGTCTATAACACATTTTGGTGTGCATTGCCATTTCCTACATTTTCAAAGAACGGCTAAAAACAAAAAGGTTGGGAGCATGTCAGAAAGACACAGGAGTTCGCACAAAAGAACTCCCAATGACCAAAGCTGGAACGATTTGAGCAACAAAATTAATAACGATCATATTGGTTTATAATTCAAAGAATAACATAAATATTTGTAAGTCCATCCCGATATAAATACGTGATTGAGTAAGCAAATAAATTGGGGATAAGCGAGAAATCTTTCTTATAAGAAACTGCAAATAATATATTTAAAAACTACCACTCCAGGGGGTGGAGCTTAATTCCCTGCCCCTTGGGTATGAGCTGGATTTAGTGGATTACTTTCAAAGTACGCACATTCTACAGGATACCTGACTAGTACCCTTCAAAAGTATCAAGATCATGAAAACCAAGGAGAGACTAAAGCACTGTTGCAGATAGGAGGAGGCTAAGACAGGACAACTGAATAGCAAGTGCTATCCCGGACTAGCTCCTGAACAGACTCCATGTGTTACAGACTATACGTATATATCACATATATATTAAATATACTACATACATTACATGTGTAATACTCATATTACACATGGTTCTCCCAGGAGCTATTACACAAGAGAAGTATGGTTGCCCTCAGGGAGTTAAACTATAAAAATGATTCAGAGCAGATACAATGAAAATCACCTTTGAATGATGGCTGACATTTATATAATGCTTTATGTATGCCAAACACTATTCTAAGCACTTTACATAATCATATCAGAGCATGTAGCCCTCCTAAAACTCTATGAAGTAGGTAATATTACTATAAACTCATGTAAATTTGCAAAGAAATGTATAGAGAAGTCCCATCCGCACTTCCATCAGACTCCCCCAATGTTAGTATCTTGACCATCTACAGTACAATATCAAAACCAAGAAATGGATATTGGTATAGCCCAGGGAGCTTATTCAGATTTCACCACTTGCACATGCACTCATTTGTATGTTTTTAAGCTCTCTGTATTATTCCCATTTTACAGATAAGGAAACTGAGGCCTAAAAAAGGCTAAGTAATGTTTCCAAGGTCACTCAACTTGTTTGTGATGAAGCCATTCTTCAAATCTGGGCACTTTGGCTCCAGAGTTCATGCTCTTAATCATTAAGGTCTATTGTATCTCAATTTAGAATATTACAGTCACTTGAAAGATTATATCGACATATCTAAAGAAAGAATGCAATCAAAATATGGGTAAAGTTCAGGGGATAGGGTATAAAAGAAGTCTATGGAAAGAATAATGTGCCCACCCTGTACCTAAGGAGAAAGATGTGGGACTGTCTTAAAATGTTGTGATGCAGTCACCATAAAAAGCAATTATTGTAATAAAAATGAGTATTTCAAGCTATGTCAACTAAAGAACACATCTCAGGATTAACAAATAGCCTTCCTTCTTATTCATGACCCCAGAACAACATTTAGTTATACATTTACTGGTCATGTTCCATTAAAAATGGAGTTAAGAACTAGTATGTAAATTCAACTGCAAGTTCCTTTGGTGTCCATCTTGCTCGTGCTGCCTCATGTTGAATGAGTGAATGAATGAACAAACAGATCGATGCTCTTGTTAGCACCTGCCCCCTGACCCCCATTTATCTAGAATTCTGGAAGTCTTTCAGTGCTTTTCAAACCTATTCCATTCCTTTTTTTTTTTTTAAAGATTTTTATTTATTTATTTGAGAGAGAGAGCACACAAGCGGGGGGAGGGGCAGAGGGAAAAGAAGACTCCCTGCTGAGCAGGGAGCCCAATGCAGGACTCAATCCCAGGACCCTGAGATCATGACCCCAGCCAAAGGCAGACGCTTAACCGACTGAGCCACCCAGGCGTCCCCAAACCTATTCCATTCCTAACATCCAATCAATCCTCAAGTCCTAAGAGGACTCTTTCTAATTTTTCAACCTTTCATTTATTTTATTTTGTTTTTCCACCACCAAAATTGTCATCATACCTACAATCGTACCCATGTACTCCACTTCCCTTCCTCTTATGATGAAATAAATGTCCCTGCTGTCTGAGGCCAAGCCCTCATTTTGTGCTCTCATTTCACTTCCTCATTTTAACAAGGACATTTCTTTGGCTTATATGTTCATAAATCAAATAGAAAGTAGCCATTTATTCATGTTGAGTATGTTAACACAGTATTTTTACAATACTGTGACTCTCAGTTCTCCAGGGTCATGTATGAAGATGGACTTTTTCAATCAGTGCCATTAGCATTTTAGTGAATGCCAGCAATTCATAGCATTTCAGTCCATGCCAATAGGGAAATACTGATAGCAAATTGAGATGGCAATGATAGATATGCTAATTAGAGATTGCATGTGTGTGTGCATGTATATATATATATTTTTTTTTTTAAGAGAGGGAGAGGGGGAGGGGCAGAGGAGAGGGGAAGGGAGAGAGAGAATCTCAAGCAGACTCCCCACTGAGCTTGGAGCCTTGGGCCAGGCTCATCTCACAACCCTGAGATCATGACCTGAGCTGAAATCAAGAGTCAGACGCTGTATCCAGTGAAACATCCAGGCTCCCCGAGACTGTATATTTTTAAATATCAGTAATATTGCAGTGATCTCTACAATTATGCCTGATACAAAAGAGTTCGAAAATAGCAGAAATATCACTATATTTTGTTTAGGGGATACATATTTGATGGGTTTCCTTACTTCCTTGTTTTCCTTATGTAAATTAAGCATCCTCAGTTTCTGCTTTATTTTTATAAAAAGCTTTTTTTTTAAAAAGTAGTTATCAGATTTAATAAAAATTTTTTCAGCTTTATTGTGATATAAATGACAAATAACAATGCAATATATTTAAAGTGTGCATGGTAGTCATTTGACATACACATACATAGTGAAAAATTCCCACCACCTAGTTAATTAACACATTCATCACTTCATTCATTCATTCATTCATTCATGCATGCATTCATTTATTTAGAACTTAACAAGGATCTTGGTTACAAATTATCTCCTTTCCTTTCACTTCCTCCCTCATGGCTGGGTTGTTTCCATGTGCAGAAAACATGTCTTAATGTTATCTATGTTAAAAAAAAAAATGATGAGAACACATTCTTCGACTTCAAGTCGTCTCTAGCTACTATAGATGTCTTTGATTACCTTCAGGACAAAATCTTGAAGTTGTCCATGTTACCTGCCTCCTTCTTTCTCCTTTACGATCACTCCTCAATCCACTAGGATCAGGCTTTACTGAGTATCACTCTACCAAAATGGATTTTATGATCATCACCAAATAATTTCATTTTGCAAGGTTCTTACAGGCCAACTTTCCTCCCATCACTTGATTTGATCTCTCAATTATTCTCTGTTGAAACATTCCTTCTCCAGGCTTCCCTGGTATTATCACAGGCTCCTGATTTTATCCTCTCACAATAGTTCCTCTTTCCCAATTTCCTTTGTTCCTCAGTCCTCTTTTTTTTCTTTGTAGTGATCTCATCCAGGTCTATGGTCTTGGATACCTGCCATATGCTTACAACTCCCAAGAACATCCAGTTCTGACCTTTCCTCTGGGTTCCCGACTCGTATATCCAATCATCTACTTGACATCTCTTCTTGGATATCTACCAGGCATCTCAAACTTTACATTCCCACAGTGGAACTCCTGACTCTTGGCTTCTCCCCCTTCCCACTCCCCCTGCCCAGATGTGCTTCTCTTCATCTCAGTAAATGGTCCCATGACACACCCAGGCCAGAAAAAGTGGCACTCATCATTGATCCTATTCTCCTCATGTCTCATATTCAAGACCTATCTGTAAAACCTTCAATATAGCCTGAAGGTGACAATTTTTCATCCATTTCACTGAGAACTCTGGTCCAAATCTCCCTTATCTCCCACCCGTTCCCCTGTAATGTCTCCCATCTGGTATCAGGGCTTCCTCTCTTGTCCCACCCACCCATGCCTGTTTGCTACTTAGGACCCAGAGTGGTCTTCACACAGCATATATCATATTGACTTCTGACTTTAATGACTTTCCTTTGCAATCAAAATAAAATCCAAACTACTTTCTAAGTTCCATAGACCTACATTATTTGGCTTCTGCCTACCTCTGTAACGTCACCTCCTACCACTCTCCCCTTTGACTGTATATATTTCTCCTTGCCATATATAGTTCCCTCTGCCTAGAATATTTTCCCTCTGACTTCTCTGACAGAATAACACCTACTCATTTTCTCAAGCCTCAGCTCTGTGAAGTTTTCCCAGACACTCTTCTCTGCTAGACATACAATTGCCCAATAATTGTCCTTTCCTTGGTCTAAGCTTGATTTCACCTCAGGGCTTTTGTATTTTTTGTTCTTTCTGCCTGAAAAGCTGTTCACCCCAGAAGTCCTTATGGATGCTCCATTTTTATCAGTTATGTCTCAGCTCAAATGTCACTTCCTCAGAGACCTTCTATGACCATCTAAGGTAAAGCAGTTGTACCATGCTCCCAGTCCCCTCTATCCCTTCACCTGGTTTTATTGTCTTTAAATCGCTTAGCATTATCTGCAATGATTTTATTTGTTTATCTGTATACATGTTTTTTTCTGTGTCCCCAGTTAAGATGTAACCTCTGGTGTATAGTAAGACACAAAATAAAGAGTTGAATGGACAAACATTTAAAGATAGTTTACTGTATGCCAGTTGCTATGCTAGGTAAAAGGGAATAACTCTGAATAAAATACGGGTCCGTGCTCATGACCTTTCAGGCTAGTTTGGAAGAAAGATAAGTAAGCAAAAACAAGCATAATATAATATGGTAAGTTCTACTGATGTATGTATAACTAGTTGTTATAGGAGCTCAAAAGAAGGAATAAGCAATTAATTCTACCTGCAGAGAAGGTTGACTGGGAAGACTTAACAGAAGTGGAACTGAGTCCTGAAAAATGAGAAAAATGAGAAAAAGTATATTTCAGGCAGGAGGACTAGAGTACAAAAAATCACGGAGAAAAAAAATTTTTTTTGAAAGAACATGGTACAAAATTGATTTATAGATCAACACCATGCAAATTATAGTCCCAGAAGGTTGCCTTTTTTTTTCTTTTTGGAAATCAACAAGCCGACTGTAAAATTAAATGGAAACACAAAGGACCTGGAATGAAAAACAAACTTGAAAAACATTGGAGCATTTATACTACATGATTTCAAAACTTACCATAAGCTACAATAATCCATAAATTATGGTACTGGCATAAATATCAACAAGATCAATAGAACAGAGTTGAAAACCCAAAAAGAAATCTACACTTAGAAGGTCATCTGATTTTGGTGAAATACCAAGGCAACCTATGCGAATAAGAAATTCTTTTCAACGAACGGTTCTGCAGTATCTAGGCAACGATATGGAAAAAAAATTATTCTTAAGTTCTACCTCACACCGTACACAAAAAGCAAATCCAGTTAGATTATAAATGACTAAATAAAATCTTTTTTTAAAATTCGGTCAATGGTATACTTAAGATTTGTACATTTTACTACTGTCTGTAAATTTTACCTCAGTAGGAAAATTAACAGCCATAAAGCAGTACTGCTCTCTCGTGAACGAATATACATGCTGAGGTGTTTAGGGGGAAAGTACTGGTCACTGCGATTTCCTTTGATGTACAGAAGTATAGAGAGACAGGGGGATACATAATAAAATAAGTACAATACAATATTTGTGATGGAATTTGGGTTGTGGGCATAAGGGTGCTCACTGTAAAATTCTTGAAACATTAGCTTGAAATTATTCAAAATAAAATGCTGGGGGAAAAGGCAGGGAGATGTGAAGGATGTGGGGAATCCCAAATGGGGTTCGGTGATGGAACATGGGGTAGTTGGGCAAAACATGAGGCAGGAAAGACAATCCCAAGTCAGACTGTGGAGGGCCTTTCACGTCATGCTGAGGAGCTTGTGTTTTATCCTGTGCAGCAATATTGCTTAATTGTCTTGCTGTTCTCACTGCCGGTGTCTTTAGTCCCGCCCTCGTTCACCTTCAGCTGGGCTTTGGCACAGCATTTATTTAATCAAATAGGTTGAACTGAATCAGATGTGAAGGATGCGCTTACGCTTCTTGTGAGTTTACCTAATTTATCCTGCTTTCATGTCAGGTAACTTTAAGATTTTTTTGCATATAAATAAAAATTGCCATTTGAATGCATTTTTGGTTGAGAGTAGTTTCAAAATTATAGTTCTGTTTCTAGCCCTTAGGACCTTATTTTGAATTTTCCCCAAAATAAGCAAGAAGCAGACTTCATAGGAAAGTTTTACAACTGGACAGTGAGAAATGAATTCTTCGTTTTTGAAAGATTTATTTATTTCTTTTAGAGAGAGAGAGAAAGTGGGGGCAGGGGCAGAGGGAGAAGCAGAGAGAGAGAGAGAATCCTCAAGCAGACTCCCCACTGAGCCCAAAGTGGGGCTTGATCCCAGGACCCCAAGGTCATTACCTGAGCCCAAATCAATAGACAGCTGCCCAACCAACTGAGCCACCCAGGCTCCCTAAGATATGAATTCTTTAAAGTTTTCTCACTAAAAAATATTCAAGCAAATGTATATAAAATATTGTAGGAAACACTAGGGAGTTGCATACATTATCTAATTATTAAAAAATAGCTCCTGCCTCCACTATCTTGACAATCAAAATTCCTACATTTTATGAAACACCAATAGAATTCTTCAAAATGTATGCTTTGTTGCTAGACTCTGTGGGTTTTCCCCCTTTTCGTTTTTCTATTTGCATTTGATAATGAGACAACTATTTGCAAAGGTGTAATGGTAGATGATGTCATCAGTTTGGGCTCATTGTTTACCATCTACGTTGATAAAGCAACAGAGACTGAGTGAGCCTTACATTTCCCAACAGCTTCCTCCAAAATGCAAACGCACGTCCACAAGAGGCTTTTAAGAAAATAATTCTTAAAACACAATATTACTTATGCATCAGGCAATTTCTCCCTTTGAAGAAAATTTGGCTTATTCTTTTTTTTTGTTTGTTTTGCTTTTTCTCACAAGATCTGGTTTCATTTGAATGATTTTTAAAATATGAGTATCTCTTAAGAGATTAAATCTTCTAAGCCTACATTTGTTCATGCGAACTCTTTGTTTTCACTAAACTTTGTATTCTTGGAGTTTTGACTAAGGCCTGGCATAAAATGGGTAGATAATAAATATTACTTGAATAAGTAAATGGATGATACCGCACATGATACCAGAATACTAGAAAATGGAACTAATGATTATATACTAAATAGTAAATTAAACAACATATAATCCCCTCTTAGTATTAAATCGTAAAACACTAGGTATCCATGCATGTATCAAATTAACATTTCATTAATTACAGGAGTCATGTTGTATTTTGTCTGTGAAATCATTATTACAAAAAAAAGTTGTTGTATACTAGCTTTGGTGGGGAAAAGGAAGCATAACGTCCTAGGTAGCATACCCAATAATTCCGTTAATAGACTGTGTCTATTAATGGGTCCTATTGATAGGTGCTGCTGTGACTGGTATACAATAATAGTGGATATTAATTAAAGATGAGTGTAAAACCAGAGTTGAGCTCCAGAAAGCCTGAAGGTTATGAATTGTGTATTTGGAGCCTTCCCTTCTTGTGTCTTCTCCTCTCTCTTTCATTTCATAGAATCATGTATTCTTCACCCCTTTATGTAAGAGACACCGGTTGCATAATCAATAACCAGTTTTCTTGGCTTTCCTCTCCTAATAGAACTGCACTTTTATTTAGGTGTCCATCCTCCTCTAGGGGCTAGGTGCTTGCAGGGATATTGGCCCCATCTCTAGCTTCCAAAGCATTCATGGTGTTCTCATTCCCCTGGTCAGAGACTAATAAATATAGCCACTTGTTTCTGACATAATTTCAACAGTACAACATCATGGGGAACTTTGGGGAAAGGCTTAGCCATCTCGTGACACACAGGAGTGGACAGTGCCATCTTCCTCTGGACCCTGTTGTGCTGTATCTGGCGTTGGCACCTGGACTTGTTATGGCCTTCATCATATGGTCTACAAGGCTGAAGATGAAGGCAACATGCAGAGAAAGGCAACGGCAGGAGTTTACAGGGAAATGGAGCTGAACTCTATTGGTCTACCTGACTTCTGTGTAAGCGAAATTTATCTGAAGTTTTCTACTACTTGCTGCTAAAAGCAGCTTAACTAATGACCTTTCCTCTGAGTATTGGATATTCTCATGTTTCCCTTTGGTACCCAAAGCCCCTCACTAGAAACCATCCCATCTACTCTTTCCAGCGTTCTTCCCTCTACATTACCTTCTTTTAACTCACTATTCATTAAAATTGCATTTATCTGACTGCCTCTCTTTTCAGTTAGATTCTAGGGGAAAATCTATCTGATGCTAATTTTCACTACAATTTTTCCAGGAGACACCCAATCTGAGGCTGAGTCATCCGAAGCGGAGAATAACCAGACCCCTTGGAGCACGCATAGTCTCAGTGCGGAACTTGTTCGCTGAAATACAACTTGCATTGGTTTAAGTTTAGGAAAAGTGACACAACGAAGAGAATTTCAAGCAATGTGAGGAAGTATCTGAAGTTGGCTCTTAACTCGTTCTTCCTTGAGGCTAGGCTAAATTATACCAACATACTTCCAATGTTATGTGAATTTTATCAACCCTAAATCTTGGAAAATTGATCATCTATGAATGACAAACATAGAAATATAATTAACCAGAATGTTTGACTTTTATTCTCAACTTGGTCTGGAAGATGAGAATTTAATGTGTATGTTTAAAAATTAACATATAACCTTTCCTTAAAGTCTTTTTGTTAGGGCTAAAAAGATACTAAGTGAATTACATTAGAAAAGAACCAAATCATTTTCTTTAACAAAAGGAATTCTTTAGCATCGTATTGTGTGCTGCCCACCCTTAGAACTGATTGCAAAGAGTAAAGCTTACTTGATGGTCTGTGGTTATTTACTCTCCGCAAGGCCTGTAAGTCTGAAGGATTTCATTCAAATAGGGCTAGCTCACACCAAGGACACATGATGGGCTCTCGCACATAATTGGCGCCACTTAATAGGATGGTGGTTAATGCTGCTGTCTGAGTGAGGAGAACATGTGACCGAGGATCAATTTCACATCATCACAACTGAAGATTCCTTTTTTCAAATCAGATTCTTCGGGGGATACTTTGAAAACCTCATGTCAAGTGACAGAAGCTGAGAAATGCTTTTATGAGCACTGATGATGAAAGGAGCTATTTTAAAGGCTGAGATTAAAAAAAAGAAAGAAAGAAAGAAAGAAAAGCTGATCCTTTCTGAATGGGATATTCCAGGCATCTCCTATGAGTGAAGGCAAACGGGAAGTTACTGTGCGCAGACCAAATCGTGACAGTTCCATTAATTTCACCAGGTATAGAGTGCCGTGACAACAGGATTATGACTCACTGTGGCCCAGTACCCGGCATGGTGACTGGTACAGAGGAAACATCTCATTGTTATTTACTGAATATCCAAACAATGGGAAAGCTGAAATGAAGGGGTCACTTCTCCTCTAGCAGCAGCCATTGAGAGGTCCCTCAAAGGAGTTTCCTTATTCATTTGCTGCCATTGTTTTTATGGTCTGTAAAGATTAGAAAAAGAAGAAAGAATTACATGTTACTGAACACTGACTATACGCTAGGTGTTATTCCAATACAAAGGTCAATAAAATGGGGCTGCTATTCTTAAAGAAGAAAGAGTTACAAAATAATCAAGACAGGAACAAATCGCTTTGGGAGCCCAAAACAGAAAGCAATTAAACGTCTGGGGGAGCCAGGTGTATTTCCATACAGGTGTAATAGCCTTCGAGTCCATGAACTCTTACTGAATGCCTACTGTGTGCCAGTGGAGAGACATGGGAAGCTTACACAGGCCAGGAAGAATGGGTTGGGACAATGCCCAAGTTCAGGGTACTTATAGCTTTAGGTATGTCTGGAGTGCATGGGAATGTCGGGGAGGGATGCGTGGCAAGAGATGAGACAGGAAGCTGGATAAGCCATCACGATTTCAAAGAAAGGGACTGACAGGATCGAATCTTGTGTTTTGAAAAGCGTTTCATGTGAAGAATGAATTTGTGGAGAGAGTAGTGCAGAGGAGCCGGTGAGGAGGTCATTTTAATAGCTCATAGCAGCGCGTTAAACCCATTTCCAGTGAGAAGGAAGAGAATACAGAATCTAGAGGTTTTTTAAGAAACAAAACAAAAGTACCTTCAGGAGGGCCAGGTGACTGGTTGTGGAGGGAGAAAAGGAGAAGTTGAGGATTATTCCAAGGGCTATAGTATACAACTCCAAGGAGATATACAAATAATTTCTTCCATAAAAGCTCCTGTGTTTATGTATGTCACTAAATCACTGAAGAGAGAATAGCATTATGAAAGTGATGTATTAATAATTTATTAATAATAATAGGTAACAGATTGTAGACATGGTAGGGTGTAGAGAACTGAAGAAAAGATCCTCACTAAGTTCACAAAGGGAATGATATTAAGTAAAACAGTCTCTGAAATTCAGTATATATAGTGAGTATTTATTATTATTCATCTTATTATAGATCTTATCAATAATAATAAATAGTAACTATTTAAAATAAACATCAGCTATACACAAGAAGCCAGAAGAAACATAGTATTTTCAGTAATGCTTCTAGATTTTCAATTAAACTTTTCCTCCTTGGTTTTCAATTCTTACCCTGAGCTTTTGGACTTAATCTTCACATATTTAGCCCCAAAGTCCTATCAGTGAGCATTACTAGTCATATTTTAAAAGAAAAGGAAATAGCTAAGTCATCTGTTTTCACTTTTGATGCTGAGTTGGTCTAGACAGGATGAATTTATTTTAACAGAGCGTTCGGCTAGTAGCCATTATGCCCTGAGAAATGTGATTTTTCAATTGGGGATATGCTGCTCAAGTACTTCCATTGTTGAGAACGGCTCTTTGGTTCTTTATAAGTATTTACATATTGTTATTACTAAAAATAAGGGTACTATAGACATATGGTAACTTATAGTTTTAAAAATGCCCTTCCATTTCTTACTTGACTCATAACAGATGTTTGATGTTGATAGGGCTGATAGAATTAAGTCCTTTAAAATAAAAGTTAACTCCTTTATTATGAAATATAATGAATATATAATAAAGTATGCGAAACATGTACAACTCAAAGAATTAAGATAATCAACTGTGGAACCACCTCCAGGTCTCAAATCATTGTCAGAACCCCTAGATCCCCCCTGCCCTCCTCAACTTTACGCCAACCTGTATCACACAGGGAACCACCAACACGTCCTGGTTTTTCTTTACAATTTTGCCACCCACATATGCAAACCCAAACATTGTAATGTTTGTTTGTTTAACTTGATTTAAATAGAACGGTACTCTAGGTATTCTTTGGAGCCTGGCTTCTTTCACTCAAGATAATAGTTTGGAGATTTATTGGCATTGTTTCCAGCTGTAGTTCATTCGTTTTCTTGCAATGAAGTATTTTTATTGAATGAATATCCCACGACTTACTTATCCCTTTACTATTGATGGATATCTGGGTCGTTGCCAGGTTTTGGCTAATGCAAATAATGCTGTTATGAACTTCCTCCTTTTTGTGGTCTGGAGTGCGCATATGCATATGTTAGGGTAAATATATCAGTAGTGGAGTTGTTGGGTCACGAACGATGTACATACTAGATAATGTCAAATTGTTTTCATTTGTTTATACCAATTTTACATCTCCATCAACAGCAAATGAATATTCTTATTCTGGCTACTCACTAGCACATTGCTATTTGGTCATTCATTGGTGGGGGAATATAGTACTATCTTATTTTAATTTGCATTTCTTTGATTATTACCAATAGGATTGAGCCTTTTTCATGTGTTTATTGCCACTTGGATATCTTTTCTTCTAAAGTATCTGTTGAAATCCCTTGCTCGTTTTTTTTTTTTTCCTATTGGATTACCTTTTTCTTTCTTTCTTTTTTTTAAAGATTTTATTTATTTATTTGAAACAGAGAGAGAGAGAGAGAGAGAGCAAAAGCACAAGCAGGCAGAGCAGCAGGCAAAGAGAGAAGCAGACTCCCGGCAGGGAGCCCGACGCGGGGCTCAATCAGGACCTAAGCCAAAGGCAGATGCTTAACTGACTGAGCCACCCAGGCAGCCCTGTCTTTTTCTTATTGACTGGTAGGAGTTCTTAATATATTTTGGATATAAGTTCTTTGTCATTTTTACTAAAGATACATTTTTTCCCCTGGCTTATGGCTTGCTTTTTCACTTTCTTCATGGTGTCTTCTGATGAACAATTCTTAATTTTAATGTAGTCCAACTTATCAATCTTTTCCTTTATGGTTATCATTTTTCATTTGCTTTCTTTGTTTTTCATTTGCTTTCTTTGTTGTATCAGAACTCTCTATTTATCTCCAAAAACCAGAAGGTATGTCCTGTTATAAAGAAATGGAGATACAGAGAGGTGGGGTGGTTTGCCAAACTTGTATCCAGTTATTTTGACACCAAATTCTGCTTTATTTCCATTACATCATCCTAATGTCAATTTTTAATGCAGAATTATTTTTATGTATTTTAGTCACTGATCTTTACTCATTGCTTGAGGTAGTACAAAGCTTTAAGAGTATGGAGGAACAGGTGATGGCACTTAGGGATAAGAAAAGTCCGGAGAGCTTCCACATGTCCCTTTATACCCTCAGCCAGGACCAGCAGAATACTTGCAGATACTACAATTTTAATGCTCATACAGCCTTTTTGCAGCTGATTAAGACTTCTACACATCTTCTGGCCTCATTTCTGTCCTACACATTCAAGACCAGGCAAAATACAGTACAATAGGGGATTCGGGTTTGTAGAGAGTATATATACTAAGCCAATAAATCACCTTAACAAAATTGTTTTTGGGATAGCAAAATATATGGAAAGTTTTGGAGAAGGTTCTATAAATAAAGCAGTAACCCAGCATGTTCTCAGTTGAATATAGGCCTCCTCAAATTTCCATAGGAATGTAAAGCTACATATGATACCACCTATGCTGACTAAAGATCCCACCAGATTTAAGAAGCTTCTAGAGTTCCTACAAACACTCTGGCAGCTTCCCCCAAATGGTTCTAAAATCTCTGGTTGCCTCTCTGCTTGCTCACTGGGAGTAAATGACTGGTACAGACCAACTCTAGTACATCCCTAACGTTATTTTGTATAAGCTATTTTGACATAATTTTAAACTTGCAACAGTTGCAATAATACATGGATCTCCCATATGCCCTTATGCAGCTTCACGAATTTTTTACTTATTACTCTATTCACTTTATCATTCTATCTATCTACGCCGAATACATTTTTTTTTCTGAAGCATGTAAGAATGAATTGGAGACATCATGTTGACTTCCCTCCTAAATACTTTGTTATATTTCCCATTGTCAAAATTAGGACCGTTAGCATAGATTTAATACTATGATCTAATCCACAGTTCATATTCAAATTTTATCAATGGTCCTGTAATACTTTATTTCTGTTTTTCCCTAATTAAGGATCCAATCCAAAGGCAGACATTGCATGTAGTTTTGTCTCCTCTAAACTGAAATTGTACCTCAGCCTTTCTATGTTTTTCTTAACCCTGTTATTTTCAAAGAATATAGCTGTTATGTTGTAGGCCATCCTCAGTTTTTGTTTCTCCATTGTTTCCTCATACCTAGTTATGCATTTTGGTCAGGAAAATCACAGAAGTGATGGTATGTCCTTCATTTTGTATCGATCATATCAAGGCACATACCATTGATAATACTAATTTCGATCACTTGATCAGGGTGGTGTTCTCTAGGTGACTCCGCTGTGAAGCTATATAAATATATAGTTGCTCAGTAACGTTTGATGTATTTGCTTTAGCGTTCATTGAAGATTTTTAAACTCTCTTATTTCTTCTATATTTAATGAGCTGGCCTTCTACCATAAGGAGGAAGAACTTTCCTTTATGTATGTATGTATGTCAGTATGGACTCATGGATTTTTATTTTACTCAATGGGCTGTAATCCATCGCTACCATTATTTATCTTGACATCTAAGTTTTTCTAAGATTCGGTCAGTGGGGAGCCCTTTCCAGATGTCTCCTGTGTCCTTTGATAGAGCCCTGTCATTCTTTCATTTGTTGAGCAAATCTGAATTTTCTGGTACAATGAGATATTCCAGGCTCATTTGGTATTTTCCCTGCCTGAGCTTTGGAATCAAATTTTTTTTAAGGATTTCTAGTTCTATTTAGTGGAGAATGGTATTTAGGAAGCTAGATCCAGGTGGCATTTTTTTTTAAAGATTTTATTTATTTATTTGGGAGAGATAGAGACAGCCAGCGAGAGAGGGAACACAAGCAGGGGGAGTGGGAGAGGAAGAAGCAGGCTCCTAGCGGAGGAGCCTGATGTGGGGCTCGATCCCATAACGCCGGGATCACGCCCTGAGCCGAAGGCAGACGCTCAACCGCTGTGCCCCCCAGGCGCCCCCCAGGTGGCATTTACACAACTGCATACATTTATCAAAACTTACCTAACTGTACGGAGAAGGAGTAATTTAATTTTTTTCTTCTACTTCTTTATAAAATATGTAATCATTATAATAAGAAACAATAGAAGTTTTAAAAAATGAAATTCAGGCCATTAGTAAAGTCTCTATCAATCAGTCAAAATATAGTACATTTCCAGAATCCACACCAATTATCTGTGTCCCCTTAATGTCAGTCTCTCCTTCTACCTGGCCCCTGACAGCCACTGACATATTTTCTGCCCCTATACTTTTGCCGTATAAATGGAATCACACAGTATACAGCCTACTTTCTCTTAACTGCACTCATTGAGTCTTTTCCATGTTATTGCATGTATTGGTAGTTTGTCGGGTTTTTTTTTTTTATTGCTGCATGATATGTCATTGGATATACTAAGTTTATCCATTCATCAGTTGAAGAACAGCTGAGCTTTGGCAATTATGAATAAAGCCACTATAAACATATATGACAAGTTTTCGTGTGAACATACGTTTTTCATTTCTCTTAGGTAAATACCCAGGGGTAAGATCACTAGATCGCATGATGTGTTTAACTTTATAAAGTAAAACTTTATGCTTTGTAAATTATTGAAAAATGAAGTATAAAAATGCCCTTCAATTTACGCAGTTAAAAAACCCAAAACCTTTATAAAGTAAAACTGCCAAACTGTTTTTTGCTTGCATTCGCACCAGCAATGAATGAGAGTTTGAGTTGCTCTAATCCTTGCCAGCACCTGGTATTGTAACATTACACAACGATGACAACAACAACAATAACAACACTTTAGGTATTCTAATAGAGATATAGTGATATCTCATTCATGTTTGAGTTTGCATTAACTTAATTACCAATGATACTGAGCATGTTTTTATATAACACCTATGCTTTTAAAAAACAAAAGTCGACTTATACTGTGCATAGTTTGTAACCTACTTTTTATTCCCCACTAAATATGTGTCATTCATATTGTTCCATAATACAATCAACTATTTTGTCTGAAGTATAAGTAAATTGTTGGTTAGCAAATGGGAAAAATAGATGAAGAATCCTGTAATGTGATGCTCACTTTCTCTAACAACAACAACAAAAAATCTAGAATTCACATTTTGGTGCCAGAAGGACACTTATCCCCACCTCTTTCCCATTATTTGCTTTCCCTCTTGGAATAGCCTACAGATGATTATTTCGTGTCTCATTTCTCCATTTCCCTGATCTCTTGCTGGAATAGCCTTTGGTTGGAAATGGAGCTGGCAGAGTAATCCGCTTCATATTTAATCGTTAATGTCTTCCTTCTCGTTCCTCCAATTCATCTCTCACTGTTTGATCAGCCTCTCCAAGTGGGAAGGGTTCAGAAAGATTTTGCTCCTCTCCCCATAGTGTGGGAGACTTTCCTTACCTAGTGTCTTTTAACCGAGATCTTAGAGACAGTCTACCACCATGATGACTCCTATTTCCCTAGGATCCAATGGACCTCTCAGGACCCAATCACTAACTGCCCTGCGCTCAACCAGTTTCTATTTTATCATGGTCATGTTAGTTTTCCAAGAGCATGCCACATACTTCCGCTGGGGTTGATTTTGTCCAGCAATTTCTTCTCAAGTTACTTCTTTCCTCACTATTTCCATGGAGTCTTCTGTTCAGCTGGATAGGTTTCCTAGAGCAAGACATGTAGTCCAATTTGCTGTTTTGTTCACCTCACCCATGTGGAAATTTGACATAGAAATTTGATAAATCAAAATAAGAGAATGACTTCTTAGAGTTGGGACCTTAACATCCCCTTCCCTAGGTATGTTTCCCTCTGATAAGAGGCTGTTCATGGACTTCTGCACTCTCCTTTTTTCCAGAAGGCAGAAAGATCACTTGGAAAGGATCATCATGAATGCCTGGCTCTTAGACCCCATCTCCCCAAGTGATCTCTGACTCTGCTGGTGAAAAATAAGTTGAGGCCCTTCTTGTTTTGAATGATCATTCTTCTCTCCCCTTTGAGGTAGAAGATTTGTGGGAAGCAAGTTTCTCTCTGAAGTCTTTTCTCCTCCATGTTAGTAAGTACTTCCTCCCACTCTTGAATAGATTCCCAAAAGCTTCTCTCTGCCTGAACGTTGACTCCACTTGGTCCTCTCCCATTGAGTTTCTATCGTCCAGAGTAGGCATTTTCCTCCCCACTTTGTAGGAAGATTTGATAAGGACAAGCTAATCCACCGTCCTATCCCTTAACCAGTGTTCACCCCAAAGCCCATCATATCAGAAGATGAGCTGAGAATGACCAGGGATGTTGGTAAGATCTGAATCTGTCTCCCCTATTTAACATTCCTTCTGGACTTCTTGGCTCTATACTGCCATGCCTTCATTATCTCTCATGGTGTAATGAATTGTCCTAAAATTTAACAGCTTAAAACAGCAAACATTATTATCTCACATAGTTTTTGAGGGTCAGGAATCTGAACTGACTTAGCTGGATGATTCTGGCTCAGGATCTTACATGAAGCAGCAGTCAGAGTATTAGTCAGGGCTGCAGTTTCTGAAGACTTGAGTGGAGCTAAAAGATTTGCTTTCAGGCTCATTCCTGTGGCTGTTGACAAGTAGCTTCAGTTCCTTACCACATGGGCCTCTCCATTGGGCTGCTCATGGCATGACTTCCCTCAGAGAAGCTGATGTATGAGATAGAGATGAAAGAGAGAAAGAAGAAAAAAAAGAAAAGAAAAGAAAAGAAAAGAAAGGAAAGGAAAAAAAAGAAAAGAAAAGAAAAGAAAACTTCCCAAGATGGAAGCCAAAATCTTTTCATAGGCTAATTTCAAAAGCAACATATCATCACTTTCTGTTGTATGCTATGCACAGCCCAACTTTGGTACAATGTAATAGGGGACTACACAAAAGTGTGAATACCAGAAAGTGGGGCTCATTGGGGGCCATCTAGAGGCTACCTCCCATATGCCAGCTATCCTTCCCTACTGAAGCATTCTTAGAAACTTTGCCTTAAAGGGCCAACCCTCATGATCTTTGTGCTGGTCAGTTCATCGACCTTTTTCCTGAGAGATCTCTCTTCTCCCTATCACATGGCTTTTTCCTTACCAACAAATATTTGCTCGTTGACATTAACATTCTGTGTTATGATAGGTTTTTCTCTACCATTTATTCCTAAATGTCTGCATTTATTCATAAAGTAAAACTTAGTCAAATGCAAAGTATCATGGATGCCCCAAGCTGGTCCCCGAATCTTCTCTGTGCGTGTTGCAACCTCACTGGCTTATGGAAACATCTCATTCATTGGTAGGCTAAGTGCTCCAATCTTACCTGGAGGGTAAAATCACTTTTCTTAATCTGGTAAAACTCAGCACCTTCTAAGGATCAGTGTAGAGGGTTAGAGAAGTGGGTCGTGCCCTTCTCCTTCTTGGGGGTGTCTCGCTGAATATTATTTGTTGCCACTACTCTGGAGTTAAAGCTTTGAGATAGCATCTCCAAAACTCTCACGCATGCTTCTCTTTATAATCTTTAAGGCCTACAAATCTGTAACTGTCAAATAAGCATTTACTGAAAGGCTGAGGAATTACAAAGAAAGCTAACACAGAGAGTAAAAAATTTAGAAAATATAGCTAACAAGGTAGTTTAGAGACTTTCATCTTGGACTCTACTCTGAAGTCCTGGTGCCTCCTTCCTAGCTACTTGCCTGCGCCCACCTGGAAAAGGCTTTTGCTAATTCCAGCCGGTAGGGCGCCCCTCCACCCCCGCCCGGACACCTAGATTCCTTACTGTCTAGCCAGAATGAAGACAAAGCTCTTTACCTACCTAGAAGTCACCCCTACGGGTTTTCTGCTTCAGGAGTTTTCTCTTCTCATGAATGCATCAGGAAAGACACTGCCTACACGTAAGGGGAAAGACTGCTTCCAAACCCCAAGAACTGTGGCTCTGCCTCTGTCAGCCTTAACCTCACTGCCATTTCTCAACAAGCACAGTGACCCAGTATTTGCATAGGTAATGCAGAAACTGGAAGTTGTTTCCTTACAACTGCCACCATGATCCATTATTTTAATGATTGATGTAATTTCAGTTCAAATCAATTCATGCTGAGAGGATAATTCCCAGAGTAAATTAGAATATGGCTACAACAAATATTGACAGAAGACATTTTATATCATTTCTTCTACTAGGATAGGCGTTACATTTAACACGACATCCTTTCAGAAGTGAGGTATAGATTCCAAATTAATTTCCAGTCACATGGTTTAATTCTGGCTTATTTCCCTGGTTTGCACTAAGAATAGGTAAGGCACCTAGAACTTTCAAACTCTAGAACTTTCAAAAGAGTTTGAAAGTTCTGGAGGACAGGCTCTAATCACAGGGATCTCCTGCTGTGAAGAGGAACCCTCAGGATATATCTTTCCTTTGTACCATAACTATGGCTCAAATCACATACTTAAACTGTGTCAGTATTCTCTGTACCTGGGATGGCAAGAGGATTTCCTCTCAAGGGCCTGGAGCATTGTACTGTGAGAAATGATAAGGTTGCATTCGTGATGAGTAGCAATGAGTCTCTGTAATTGATCAGAAATTTCTGTAGTTGGGTTTGGGTGGTCCTGTGTAGCCCAAGTGCCAGGAACAGGCTGTGCTCATCCTAAAAACATTGTCTCGTTGCTGGGCTCTGGGATCTTGGACCATCAGCCAATCTAAGCCAAATGTGCAAGCTGCCCAATTCCAATTAGGAGAGAAAGTGTTTATTCATCCCTTCCCCCAGTCCACCGAAGGTGCACTCAAGTAGTTCTTTTGTTTAACAAGGTCAGCCAAAAGAAGGAAAAAAAGAGGAAAAGCTAAAATTTTCTTATTTACGCCCCTCTTGGCAAATGTGCATTTTAAGCGGACCAGGTTTAAATCGTACAGCTAAACTGAGAAGCTTAAAAGAATTGATGAAGTGGTTACAAATATTCAACAACATACACCAACACGAAGCAAACTGTGTTTGAAAAGAAGCTCAAGAGGACAATAGCTTCTCTTAAAGCAGAGGGCAGGGAAAAAAAACCCCTCCTGACGTGACTTTACAAAACACCACACCAAATATTTTAGGCATTCATGAGAACTAGTTCTGGAAGCTTGTGTAAAGAAAAGACATATTCTTTTCCAGCACCCACATAGCTGTAACTACCCTCTCCACAGTCTCCAGAGTTCACATAATTGGCCCCAAGATTTTCAAAAGATTTAGCCAAGTCCCTGGAGTAAAATATTTGCCATTTAAATGTTCATTGCGTCTTCCAATCACGCCTCCTTTTTAATATCTTACTCACTTCTTTGTCTAGTAATTCATTTACCAACTTGTGTAATCACCAAATTTTTCTCTTTTAGGATAAACGTACAGCTTCAGGGCAAAGAAGAATTTCCAGGATTCTGGATATGCTCTATTACTCAATATTAAGGATCTCTATGATGGTAAATGTGGAGGATGGGAAGGAAAACATATTTCTATAGACTTGAAGGTGGGAAGAAGTTACTAGTACTTAATGGCACATCAAGTTTCCCTTCAGGTAACCAGCTAACATTTAAAGTATAAGTAATTCAATCACACAACTTTTTGAAACCAATAAATATTTGCTAAATATGTACTCTGGGCATACAGTGAAGGCTATAAAGATTGATAAGGCAGAATCCCTGCCCTAAAAAACTTAAAACCTCATGAAGAAGATAGGCACACAAGTATAACTTCCTATTCTTCTGTGATAATTGAGTAATAATGAATTGAGGCTAAATGGCTATGTTCACATCCCCCCAAAAATGTGGTTTAGATCTTTTTAATAGAAGATAAAGAATAATGTCTTCTACAAAGGTGAAGTCGAACTGGTAAAGGATTTGGGGTTTATACCTGGGACATAACAGTCGTGCTTCATACATGCCCAGTGTTTCAGTGTTTGAAACATCACTCCGTTGGGTTATCACGATCCCGTTTTACACGTAAAGAAATTGAATCTCATAAAGATCATATTATACTCCTTTAAAGCCACATAACAAGTTAGAGTTAGAGCCGGGACTCAACCTCAAATATCTGTACTCCAAGATCAGTTACACCATACATCCAAGTAACACTTCTCTATACTCATAGAAGCATCTTCACTATCCAGGAAGGCCCCACATGCAGGGGTGGATAATTCCACTAAGCCCTTTTCCTAAATTTTCTTGTGTCTCTTCTTAAGAGAAATGACTTCACAAAGTAATTACCCACAGTTACCCAGTTGTTTTCCAGCTCCACTGAAGAGAGGAAGGGAAAGAAATGTCACAGAGAAGATGAGATTAGAAATAAGACTCGAGTCATTAAACACAACAGGTTCCTGGTGACAGTTGTGCAATCTGCTCTAGAGCGGTCTAAAAACAGGACAAATTCTCCAGCTGATCAGGGAAGTTTTAAAACATAGTTCTGTCTGAAGGTCAGAGAGTAGTTCCAGTAATTTCAAAATCCCTATAATTACACGATTTAGGGGAAATGGACATAAAAACCTCTTTTTTATCCTGAGGGGAAGCAAAACATTGTGTGTCTAGGTTGATAGTCAGTAATAAACGGAACGAACTTTACTTTGTAAGCTTTTAAAATAGAGACATTGATCTCAAACTCTTTTTTTCTGCTATTGTTAAATCCTAGGGTTGGAGACTTGTGACAAATAACCCAGATTCTTCTATGTTGTAACAGCCAACTTTCCCCCGAGGAAAACACCTTTAATCTTCAAAAGACAAAAAGAGAAAGTGTTCAGATACAAAATTTTCAGTAGCATTACTTATCACCTAGCAGACATAGCAAACCTGCTATATTTAGAGTCTCTGCAAGACACCAGAGGGAATACAGAGAAGCCTAAGGCACGATGCCTGCAATTGAGCCGTGTAGCGATTTTATTGGGATCAGGTTTGATTCACCAAATGTATCTATGATACATTTGCAGTTCTAATTAAAACTCCCTGGAGTGGTGTCTTTAAAGCCCCAGCCCTAATTCACTTCCAGATAGCCCGCTGTTTTAAGGTGATTTGTAGATCTTCTGCAAAGACTGGAGAAAACCCTTGGTAATCAGATGTCTTGTACAAATATAATTTACATATCAAATCAAAGAAAAACCATCAAGCAACTCCGAGGGAGGGAACCGTGAAAAGCTCCGAAACCCTGTAGTGTCCCTCACACATATAGACACCTGATAAACATTGGCACTAAATAAGGGGGCTATGCCAGACACTATGGAGGCTACAGAGGTGAGGAATACATGATTCCTCCTCTCTGGAGGCTCAGTTCTCAGGGGGCCGGGGGCACACAAATGACTGTTAGGATACACGGGTCTGCGTCGGATCCCTGACCCACTCCCAACATGACTGCAGCAGAAGTCACGGGCACTGCATTCAAAGCGGTCATGAGCCCCTGAACTTTGCTTACGTAATTCCTGTCTGCTCATCTTGCAACTGTCAACCTTGAACCTTCTCACACACCAATGTATGTCATCCCTGATCCATTTGGCTTTACGTCTTGGTCCTGCCTGTTGGTGTTGAGCTTCCCTTGGCCTGGTAATCTTAGTTAGGACTGCTTACCTTGGCACGGCCCCAACAAACATTTAGGAGGATGGCGCGGTGATTAGAGAGCACAGACCCTTAACTATCTTTAACCATCTGTACTTGAAGATTGGCTCTGCTGCTTCTTAGCTCTTTATTTTTATCTTGGGCACATAACTTTCTGGTAGTGTTTCGGTTTCCTAATCTTTTGAATTATAATAGTACCTAATTTATAGGGTTGTTATAAGGACTGAGTTAATAATACTTCCAAAGTACTCAGAAAGGTTCCTGACACCTGATTTCTGTATTAAATTCAAGTTACCCCCTTGTGGTGTCCTCTTAGTGCTGTTTAACTAAATTGAAAACAGAGGCCCTAAGGCCACCTGGCCTACCCAGGTGCTAAAGAGCTCTGAGTGAGCAAAGGTAAGGAGGTGGGCAAGTAAAGAATGTCTAAGTAAGAGTCTAGTCTGATTAAAGAACAGGGCTCAGGGGCCTGTATATGTAGTACTGATTTCATTTTTATCTTTTTAAAAGATTTTATTTTATTTATTTGTTAGAGAGAGAAAGAGAGCACAAGCAGGGGGAGTGGCAGGCAGAGGGAGAAGCAGGCAGAGGGAGAAGCAGGCTCCCCACTGAGCAAGGAGCCCGATGCAGGGCTCGATGCAGGGCCCAGTCCCAGGATCATGACCAGACGCTTAACCGACTGAGCCACCCAGGCGCCCCTGTAGTAGTGATTTTAAAAGGTTGAAAGGACCAGGTTTTGGAGTAACTGAATACCAAGATGGGGTGCTTGTAATGTCTTCTGTTACCATGTGCCATCCCAGCACTATGTCAGTGTTCTAGAAAGAATCCTGGTGATTGTAAGGAGGATGGATAGGAGGCTGGGAGATGATGCAGGCAAGAAAATATTTTTCAAAAAGTTGCAATGACATAGGTAAGTGACAATGCAACATGAAACTAAGACGTTGACAATGTCAGTGACATTGAGAGAGAAAATGCTAAGACAGTAGACACTATTTGGGAGCAAATTTAAAAAAGTGTAGAAAATTATTTGCACGTCTATTGTATGTCAGGCCTGTACAAGGTGCTTTGTAAAACATTTAATTGATGCAACATCTAGGTTGGGTAAACACGGGTACTTGATTAATTCAGATTAAGAAATTCAGGGAGATTAAGCAATTAGCCTGAGGTCACAGTTCTAGAAAGCAGCAGAAGAGGGATTCAACCCAAGTCAATTCAGTTTCAAAGTCTGGTCCTTTTTCACTGATTATAAGTTCATGAAGGGAATGAAAAGAAGGAGCTGAATGTGCTTCCAAATGTTCTGAGTGCCTGGATGTGCATTAATCTAGGCAAGAAAGTTTCAGAGATAAGATGACTCCTTTTGCTTTGATTTTAAATTTTAAATTGTTTTGGGATATGGAAGCATATAGCAGGCAGTTGGAAATTCAGATGCTGAATTAGGAGAGAAGTCAGGATTGGAAACACAAGGATTCATTGTGCGGAGGGTGTAAAAGATTGGAAACATCACTTTGGAATCACTTGCAAAAAGTTAAGAAGCTCTCAAAGACAGCACAAAGAGAGAGCCAGATGAAGGAGATCAGGAAAACCCTTAGTAACACTTCATTTAATGGAAAGAAGAGAAAATAAAAAATCTGTGAAGGGTAGTGAGGTCAAAGGTCAGGGAGGGGAGTCTAAGACTTCAGGGAAGAGAATTTCAGCAGGGAGTAGATAGTCAATAGTGTCAGATGCTACTGAGGTCGGAGAGGATAAGAACAGAGAAAGGGCCAGTGGATTGCCTGTGGCAAGGCCACTGGGACCTACGGGAGGGCCCTTTTAGGAGAGTAGAAGGAGCAGACTTGGGTTTAAAAGTGAAGGTTTGGTAATAAAAGAAGGAAAAGAGGTGGGACATTTGGACAGGGATGAGGAAAATAGAACATGTTTGTAGGTTGAGAAGAAGTCAAGCTAGCAAGGATGACTGAAACTTCGTGGAAGGATGACTGTAGAAAAAAAAGCCATAGAGGAGATGGGAAAGGATGAGATCACGTGCAGGGGAGGAGGCTTCCCTAGAGGAAGTAAGTCCTCTCGTCTTCAGAGATCCAAGGAAATTCATGGTGAAGGGCAGCATAGGGAAGGAAGCCCATGTTGCCAGTTCTCTGTTGATGCAAATAATGATTGGCTGAAATTGAAGGGCTGGAAGAACGTCTAAGGCGCATGAGAAGTGCAAATAATCCAAACCCTTCTCTTTGACGTTTTCCTGCCATATTGTTGAATGGCCCACTACAGACATGGTTTCTCATTTCCCTTTATTGACTTCTTGTTGTCTTTTTTGGCCTCATACATGAGATACAGTTGGTTTCCAGCTCCTTAAATGGTTCTCAGTTTTTCCTGGCACTTATGAAATATATTTAACATTCTAAGAAAAAGAGTGAAAATTTTGTAAAAGGATACAATTGTAGCAAAACAATAAATAGATAGGTAAAATAAGATATCATGACAACTCTTGTCATAAAAATACCCAAATGAAGAACCCGAAATAAGATTTTTGGTGGATTCCTGAAAATGGTAGTTAAACCACATAAGCTTTGTCTTTGACGACCAATGACATTTTCTACATTTTCTAAGCGTTATCCTAGGAAAATGGGAAACATATTATTACGTTTAGTGATTGTTCCTCATACTTCATTTGCCCTATTTCAAGACAAGAAGAAACATCTTTGTACAGTGTAAGTAACAATAACATCACTGTTGATAACAATAAATAGAAACATTTCCAGTTCTTCCAAACTGTAGGTCAGGGACTGAACTTTAAAGGGTAGACACTGAAATTTATGCGGAATGGGATGAATTCCAGCCCAGCTCCTGCTGAGTCCCCCAGTCCTCCATTATTCTAGAGATACGAGCAGTCTCGGGATTCCCCAGTAGAGGAGGAAGGGCTGGCATGTGCGGCTCTGCTTCAATTCTCACAGCGCTCTGAGGAACACAGACAAGAGCCCAATCCAGGAGCAAACATGCCCGGGAGATGGCGAACTCAAAACTTTCTATGTGGCGCATTTGCAATGTGGCTGAAAGCACCTATCAGAATATCCCTTCTCTCTGTTACCACGCCTTTCATCGACTGACCTCAGACCTCTGGTCGGAGGAAGAATTCCCGTATCAGGATGCGCCTAGGGACTCGCCCAAGGCAGAGGAGGCGCCGGGTTATCCAGTTCACTTAGAGGTTTAATCACATCCCACATTTGACCTTTTAAAACTTTTTCCCCTAAGGACGAGGTCACACCATTTTTAACTGTTTATTAGGTGATAGGCTCTGTGTCATTCATTGACGGAAATTAATTTGTCTCATATTAACAACTCTGAAAGGTAGTTTTTATTGCCTCCGTTGTATAAATGAAGACACCATCTATCTGGAAAATAAGGAATTTTCCGAAGATCATTCAGCTAGAGAAAAGCAGAACTGAAATTTAAATACAGACTGTATATATACAAAGCTCATGGTCTTCACACCCTAGGAAGCCATTTACCCATGGACCACCCCCCCCCCACCCACCTATACACTATCTCCTCCCGCAGATACAGAGTCTTATCCTTTCCCCCGGTTAAAAAAAAAAAATCGCTTTTCAGTAAATTTGTGCTTAAAAAAAAAGTATTGAAGAAGAAGTTTTATTTCTTCCGTTTTTCTTCCTACATAGTTTTATTTCTGAAAAGTAATTACCGGTGTTACAAATACTCAATCTGTATTAAATATTATGGGTCCAAACTGCTTCAAAATATGTACGTAATGACGCATTTTGAGAAAAATTTGAAAATACATATACATATATAATTTAGGGTCCACTGGGGGCGCCTGGGTGGCACAGCGGTTGAGCGTCTGCCTTCGGCTCAGGGTGTGATCCCGGCGTTATGGGATGGAGCCCCACATCAGGCTCCTCCGCTATGAGCCTGCTTCTTCCTCTCCCACTCCCCCTGCTTGTGTTCCCTCTCTCGCTGGCTATCTCTATCTCTGTCGAATAAATAAATAAAATCTTTAAAAAAAAATTTAGGGTCCACTGAAGTCTGGTTTCAACCTCAATACTCAGCCAAATTTTACTATTTGACTTCAGTTTCAGACTTAAACTTGGCTTCTGAAAGTCAGAATAGCTGAATGCCTACGCCATAACGTAGTATTAGTAAGACAAACAAGGTACATTATTCAGATTAATATTAAGATCTGTATTCACTTTCAAATATAAATGATTATATACTTACATATTATATATTTCTAATATAAGCTTTTTAAAAATGAGATTTTATAATGAAATTTATAATATACTTATTTATAGAAATAGAACACTTATAAGCATTCTAGAAAGTACTTAGAGTAAAAGTTCACTTGTGTGTTTTCAGATTTTGTCAGTTGAAGCATAAGTGCATTTTGACTATTCTGAGAATAAAATGCTGCAATAACTGATCATAATTGTAAGCTTACTAATTTTATGCACCCAAAAATGGCCCTCAACTACTGAGAACTTTGAAATAAAGATTGACGGTTACTGTAAATATAGGTCTATAATCCTTTGTCCCATTTTTCTTACAGAGTTCAAAAATATTCAGATTTCAGGAAGGTAATATATTACATGCACCATATGTATCGAGTCCTCTGGGGGGTGGGGGACTGGGAAACAAAAGAACGAAACATATTACTGCATAGTAAAGTGTATGAATATTTCTACTGAGTTTCACATCAGATCAGACAGATGTTGTGGCCAAGTTGTAAAATATTTTCATTTCTCAGAGCTTTTGGATTTTTTAAAGAGATCTCTTTATTTATTTTAGAGAGAGAGAGAGAGAGAATGCATGCACACATGAGGGGGTGCAGAGGGAGAGAGAGTCTTAAGAAGACTCCTTGTTGAGCCCCTCCCCAACAGGGGGCTCCACACAGGGCTCCACACAGGGCTCCACACAGGGCTCCACATGGAACTCGATCTCAGGTCCCTGAGATCACAACCTGAGCGAAAATCAGGAGTCAGTCGCCTAACTGACTGCGCCACCCAGGTGCCCTTCAGAGCTTTTGGATTTTTAAACTGCAGGTAAAGGATTATGGATCTCTCCAGTGGAGACATTAGCTAGATAACTTTAGGAAGAGTAACAAATGTTTTACAAACAAATGTTCAGAAACATAAAAGTAGTAATGTAAGACAGAAAAATAGAGATACATATGTTAACATCATACCATAATGCTGATCTCGATAGAGTCATTTTGTGAACTGAGATTCATAACATTAAACAACAATCATCTTTTAGAATAGTATTTAATTTGTAGCTATTTGGTTCCATTTAGACCATTTTTCAAAGAAGGTCTCTATTTGGGATTTCTTTATACCTTGCGAGGATGAACTAAAACAATTCAATGTTACCATCTATAAATTCCACAAGGATGAAAAGCTCTAAAAGAACGTCCAATAACATCTATGATGAAGATAAAATGTATGAAGGGAAGAAGATAATCTTAGGGAAAGATAAGGTACTCAAAACATACCCTGTACTTACTACTCAAATTTCAAAACAATAGTCTTTGTAGGAATGTTTTAGTAAATACTTTCTTTTGGTTTGGAGTCCTTGAATTAAAAAAATTTAAACAAAAAGCTTGTTTAAATGATTGTTACGGGGCGCCTGGGTGGCACAGCGGTTAAGCATCTGCCTTCCGTTCAGGGCGTGATCCTGGCGTTATGGGATCAAGCCCCACATCAGGATCCTCTGCTATGAGCCTGCTTCTTCCTCTCCCACTCCCCCTGCTTGTGTTCCCTCTCTTGCTGGCTGTCTCTATCTCTGTCAAATAAATAAATAAAATCTTTAAATAAATAAATAAATAAATAAATAAATGATTGTTACAGCTTGCCAACTATGTAAGATAGAGAATTTTCAGACTTATCCACACTGTGAGTCCTAAGTACAAATTTTCTTCTAGAAAACAGGTTACTAAAAAACATCTGCTTTGCACACAAAAAAGTGAACGATGTCACTTGGAATGGGGTACATCTCCATTGACACAAATGTAGGCTCTGTAACACCCTCACTGCTGACTATGCTAAAAAATTATTGTTCCTGACTGGATATCAAACTTTGAAAACTTACCTAATTTTTATTTTTTTTAAAGATTTTATTTATTTATTTGAGGGAAAGAGAGAAAGCATGAGTGGGCGGGCAGCAGAGAGAGAGGGAGAAGCAGACCTGCTGCTGAGCAGGGAGCCTGACCTGGGGCTCGATCCTAGGGCGCTGACGTCATGACCTGAGCTGAAAGTAGCCACTTAACCAACTGAGCCACCCAGGCGCCTCGAAAACTTATCTAATTTTTAATAATAATACTTTAAGGGTCTCTGGCTGGCTCAATCAGTAGAGCATGTAATTTTTTTTTAAAGATTTTATTTTTAAGTAATCGCTACACACAATGTGGGAATTAAACTCATAATCCTGAGATCCAGAGTTGCAGGCTGGGCCTGAGCCAGCCAGGCACCCCAAGCATTGTTCTCTCTCTGTCAAATAAATAAATAAAATCTTTAAAAAAATAATAACAATAAAATTGTAATCATGAAAAAGTTAAAAAATAATACTCCAAGTTTACTTTTGTCTCCCAGAAATTGATTTGATAATTGTGATATTAATCAGCTTCACCAAATACTGATTTTAACACTTGGCCACTTGTATATATTGTATATATTTGGTGATATAAATGTGTATATATTATTGTTACATAAATGTATTCATATTATTATCTTATAAACAGAATCATAATGTGTATATTGTCTAAGTCATTCTTTTGTTATTTGGTTCATTATCTTTGCTGCCCAATTCAACTGTCTTAACTAGTCTAATAGAAAACAGAATTTCTTTTTTAAAGATTTTTAAAATTTATTTATTTGACACACACGCACACACACACAGAGCGAGCACAAGCAGGGGGAGGGGCAAAAGGAAAGGGAGAAGCAGACCCCCTCCCCCCGCCCCCAGCAAGGAGCCCAATGAGGGGCTTGATCCCAGGACCCTGGTATCATGACCTGAGCCGAAGGCACATGCTTAACTGACTGAGTCACCCAGGTGCCCCTAGAAAATATAATTTCAAACTGGGACTATAAAATATAGTATAGTGACAAATTTTGACATTGTTACTGATGAAAAATCAATTACTATTTATTAAACTCCTATATGTGCCATGATGCATCGATCTAGGTACCTTCAGCCAATGGCTCTGTGAGAAAGGTGCTTTTAGTGAGAAAATTTCACAGGGGAGAAAACTGAAGCTCAGACAGATTTAAATGTTGGGGTTGAACCCAAATCTTTTTTACTAAAACTTTAAAAAAATAAAGGACGAGTGTGAAACTCCTAATTATGGCTCTCATGTGACAATAAAACCAAAGCAAATTTACAAATCAAAGCCAAATTAAACCAATACAATATACATCTACAGCATTAATATATTATTTGATGTTATTTTGTTGAAACTAAATTGTCAAGTTAAATAATGGAAAGATGTTTTGTGGATTTTACTCAACTTGTCTGCATGATTCCTTTGTTTCCCGCATGACTATCCTCTGGTGCGTTGTCATTAGACCTGCAGTTAGCTTTTCTTTTTAATTTTTGAATTTCATTTATTATTTTGTTCTGCTAGTAGTTGTAATAATGTCCTGCAAAACACAATCATTAGGACAATTTTGTAAAGTTTTATAATTTTAACTATGCTCATGTTAATGAACCGTCATAAATTGGAACGTATACAGACATATACACTACGGACCTCCGCTCTAGAATAATGAATTGTCAACTAGAGCACAGTTTATCTTAAGTTCAACAAGTCTATACACCATGCCCAAGGTAATGATTCAATCTTCCTACCACTTTCCTCTTTCAAATTACTGGGGAATCTTTGCTTGCGCAACATAGCATGACGTCATTTGGCTTGCTATGAACCCAATCACGAACAGAAATGTAAATGAGGACCCTGAAATCACATGACACTACTCAGATAGAAGGTGGTTGTCCTGAGGATCCAAAAGATCCTTGGATAACAAAAAGAAAGCCCAAAATTTTTTAAAAATCTCCTTGAATTTCCAGACTCCCGAGAAAACAAAGACATAAACACAGCTACCATTAGATGTTAGTAAATGCGCTGTAAAAAGAAAAAAAAACCCTCTCCATTGTTGAATAGGTTTGGGAAACTCATTGCCATATTAAAGGCCCTGAGAAATCTCATTAACTTTGTTTCACCGGGTTCAAACTAGAATGCGATTTGCCGAATGCCACTCTAAACACCCATACATAGGGTACCGGAATCAGTACAGTTAGAGAGAACCCCGTAATACAAAGACTGATCTTCTCAAAATATTGACTGACCAACTGTTTTCAGCTCAGACTTTCTAAAGTGTTTTTTTTTTTATGGTTCAGTCTTCAAAAATCTATGGAAATCAGCTGTTTATACTGTATTAAGCACATAGTAATAATATCTGGATTCAACTTAACTCTCATTTCAAAGAAAGAATTACATCTTTTATTCTGAATCTAACCACAGTGCCGACCACAGTGTCTTGCATGTTGTAAACACTTGCTAAATGTTTGATATTTAGCTGATGATGCAATGTCTCTAAGCTCCAGGTAAAACCCACAGGGGTAACTTTTGTTGATAATAACTAAGTCCATAGGGACTGAATCACACGAGCAAAAATGTCAAAGCCATGATACTGTCACGAACCTCCAGCCCTGTTGCTGTTGAATAAATATAAATAAATATTTATGATATATGCTGAAATAAAATATATGGGACATTTTATTTATGAGTACACCAAACAGGATTGGAAAGAACATAGGATGTATTTTTAGCCCGTGTTTTCCCTTCTTATGAGACTGGATGGTTTGATGTTTCATGTTTTTAAAAAGATGTTTTCATTTCCTTTGAGATTTTTATGAGTTCTTTTTGGTTGGGAAAAACTACTGCCTCCTGAGGCACATAGGTCTGTAGAAGTCCGCTTGTGGATTTTGGCCCTGGGGACGTAGGCGTTATTGTGTATTTCTACGATAAATTTTCAGGGATATGTAACTTGCCTATAAAAATATGCCTGTGGGCTGAATCTTGGCAGTTAGCGGTTTACAGTTAGCGTTTTAGTAAGAGAATATATTTAGTAATATCTGAATGTCTAAACAACTAACACGTAGGTAAGCTATTTTTAAAAACTGGGTGACAAAAAACATTGCCACCTTTTGAATGTGTTTGGCTATAACTAAATATCAACTTCCAAATTTACTTTTTAAAAAACATTTGAGAAGCAAGGATTTGAGTTAGCCCTGCCTTGGGTCACCTTGTCATGAAAAACAAATAACCCAAATCCTTTATTTGGAAACCTGGTGACACTGAGCTGGTCTTTTTGAGTCAATACTAACACACCTTGACTTGGGTCCTTGGGTTCAAATTCTGAGGGCTAGCAATGATTTGAGGCTCTCATTACAATCTTCCTATTTCTTCACGAATTCAGTTAGTTTAATAAGTGTGTGGAAAGAGTATTTAGCATCCCTAGCTTTGTCCCCAAAGTACACAAAGACGGCACCAAGAACTGGGGGGGNTTTACCCCAAAAATAAAAAAAACCGCCCCAAACATGGGGGGGGGGGGGGGGCGTTAGTTTAACAGGTGTCTGTTAACTTACAGTGTGGCCGAAACAAAGGAAGCAGCATTGCAAACTAAGCCCTTTGTTCAGTGGGCTTGTCACTAAATCGTTTATGGATGGGGACACAAATTAATTAACTTGCAAATTAAAATACCCAAATGAGGGGCGCCTGAGTGGCTCAGTTGTTAAGCGTCTGCCTTTGGCTCAGGGCGTGATCCCAGGGTCCTGAGACCGAGCCCCGCATCAAGCTCCCTAGNCCTGAGTGGCTCAGTTGTTAAGCGTCTGCCTTTGGCTCAGGGCGTGATCCCAGGGTCCTGAGATCGAGCCCCGCATCAAGCTCCCTACTCTGCTGGGAGCCNTTCCTCTCCCACTCCCCCTGCTTGTGTTCCCTCTCTCGCTGTCTCTGTCAAATAAATAAATAAATAGATAAAATATTTTTAAAAAATACCCAAATGAGTGAACAGTAAGTGAATTTGGAAGACAGGTTGCTGTCACAAGAACAACTCCATGCTTTGAATCCAAGCTCCGGCATGGTTCCCTAATCTCTTTTTGCCAAAGGCCCACATTTGTAAAATTGGGATTGTTTTGCAGGGTTGCGGGTTATTGTAGAAATTAGACAAATACAAAGTGCTCAAAAACTGGGGACTACATGATGAAAATGTTTTTATGGCCAAGTGTCTGGTGGAGTTTCCCAGCGAGGATGCGCTAATGGGAGTACTCAGGAACGGAAGGGTGAGGTAGCCCAGAGCAGCCGAGAGGCCTGGTCCTCCAGAGGTGAGACCTGTGTGAGAGCAGACTGTAACAGTGGATGAGGGCAGCAGGGAAGACATGGTTTAGAAAGAAGCCTCTCTTTGATCTCGCTCAGGACTACATGCTCAAGCCACATGGAAGGATCGTAAATCCAAAAAATCTGCATTTTCATGGTCCATAGGATAGTACATTGTTCTTAACACTATGTTTAAGTTGGATATGGTTATTATGACTGAAATTTTCTTTGACCAGAAATGAGAAATAACAGAGAAATCTGTTATTGGCCATATTTTCATATTTTGAAAATATACCGGTTTATCTTCCAATCACATATTAAGTTGAGCACTGGCTTGGTGCTTTCACAGACATGATCTCATTTCACCCTGACAGCACTGATGACAAGTGTGCGTGATGATTCTCACTTTAACTATGACAAAATAGGCTGAGAGAGCCCAGGAGAGACAGGATTAGATCATGGGTGTTGTTTGCCAAAGTCCCATACATGTCCATATCTGTATCACATATCACAATGATTTTCTACTGCTGTTCTTAAATTTCAAAACAGTAATTGAGGGAGGGGCACAGGAGGCAGGGAAATCAAAGTGTGGAGGGAGAGCGGGAGCTCTTGGGGTAGAGATGGGGTTGTAGCATGTAAACCATGGGATTGAAATGGGGACTGGGTAGGGAGGAGAGTGTCAGACAACCATATTCTAAGATGATCCACGGCACTCTTAATTCACATATGTTGAGGTTCCCATTGAGACCCCAGAACTATATTTCTTGATTCTTCATTAACTTACAAGATCTCACAATTTTGGGGGGCAAAATTTGTTATCATGTAGATTTCTGTGATAACTCTGTTTGAGATAAGTGCCTGCTAAAACCCCACCTCTTCCAGCAAGCCTTCCAGGACTACCACCAAGGATACAATGATTGCCTGCAACTCCACCCAGGGTGGGCAGCAGTAAACTCCTGAGATTCCTTCCTNTTCCAGGACTACCACCAAGGATACAATGACTGCCTGCAACTCCACCCAGGGTGGGCAGCAGTAAACTCCTGAGATTCCTTCCCACTTGTCACTCTTCCTCCTCAGGTCCACTGACCTTTCTGTTTTTTGGGTAACCCTTACCCTTTCATTCAACTTTGACAATAACATCGTCTACACTCCTTTTATAGTCCGCATAGCGTTATCTGCCTTTTGGTCTGCCTTACTTTGCAAAGCGGAACTTCTGACTACTTATTGAAGACTTAGGAAAGGTCTTGAATTTGAAAACTGGTGAGCGTTTCCATTTCAAGGAGGACAGCAAAGCTCCCAGGAGCCAGACGGGCTCATCTTGAAACTTTGGGATATTTTCTAGACTCCCCCTTTTGCGCTTGGACTTGCCAGGTCTACTCTGAATGTGACGTAGATAGAGTTTTCAAAGATGGTGAATAATCAGCACAGTGTCGACAAGAGCCCCAGCCTCGGAAGCGTGTGGTGTGCGACTACCATAGGTCTGTGTTCCTACCAGTAACCAACAAGAGCGTTTAGATGGTTGCTGAAAAAAGTTTAGAGCAGATTATAGAATAATTTAAGCATAATTTTAAAGCCTATTTTAGGGGCGCCTGGGTGGCTCAGTCAGTTAAGCAGCTGCCTTTGGCTCAGGTGATGATCCCAGGGACCTGGGATCCAGCCCCATGTTGGGCTCCCTGTGTAGCAGGGAGCCTGCTTCTCCCTCTCCTTCTGCCCCTCCCCCAGCTTGTGCACGTGCTCTCCCCCCCCCCCCCCCCGTCAAATAAATAAATAAAATCTTTAAAAAAAAATAAAGCCTATTTTACTTTATTACAAAAGGAATCCATGTTTATTGTACAAACTCTAAATGGGAAGCATTTTGATATGATTGACAGCAAAGCATCTCTTAGCTGGTTTGGCGGCCACTCTCCTTCCACATTCTCTGCTCTCATTAAAAGACAAATGTGACAAAGGGTCTCAAGAACTTCCTCGTCCTTTCTCTCTTTTCACAGTCATCTTACAGAGGAACGGCAGATCTAGAATTTTATACAGAGGAGCTTCTGGGCCGTGTCCTATTATTATAAAGAGAGGGTTAAGGCTGTGAGTTTCCATAGCACTTGACCCAAGACCTGGAACACGTCAATTACTCATTTTAAAGAAGGGTTTATAGAGATGTTCTGGAATGTAAAGTCCTCCAAAGCCGTGATCCTAGTGCTACAACTGCTGCTGAGGAATGTTCAAGGGGGCTAATCTAGTTGTTTATTCAGCTAACAAGCATTTACTGAACACCTTCTATGTGCAATGCCATAAGGTAGATTCTAGATGAAAACAGACACAAGAAATAAGCAAACTTTGGTTTCTGCCTTTATGGAATTTTTTAAATAACAAAAAGACTTTGTTTGACATTTAGGTCATTTTCTACTAAAAATAATTCAGTGATGAAATCCCTGTGGTTAAATTCTTTTGCACATCTATAAATATTTCCTTGGGACATATTTTTAGAAGGGGATTTGTAAGGTGTCATTTGGTGATCTTAGAACTTAGGATAAAATAACCAGACAAATGCATTAGACATAGATAGAACTTAACGGATTATTATTTGATATCTGTAGGCGTTGGGTGGCTCTAAAACTATGAAAATATATAAAAGGAATGCAAGCATTTGATTAAAAAGACATTTAAATATCTCAAAGTCCAAAGAAATACAAAAATCCAATCCAATGAGGCAATTTTTTTTAAGATTTTTTTTAAAAGATTTTATTTATTTATTCGACAGAGATAGAGACAACCAGCGAGAGAGGAACACAAGCAGGGGGAGTGGGAGAGGAAGAAGCAGGCTCATAGCGAAGGAGCCTGATGTGGGGCCCGATCCCATAACGCCGGGATCACGCCCTGAGCCAAAGGCAGACGCCTAACCGCTGTGCCACCCAGGCGCCCCTAAGATTTTTATTTTTAAGTTGTCTCTGTATCCAACACAGGTCTCAAACTCACAATCCGAGATCAAGAGTCACATGCTCTACGTACGGAGCAAACCAGGTGCCCCAATGAGGCATTTTCAAGAGTGGGTGTCACGAAATCTAATATGTCTTGAAAATTAGGCAATATAGGACTCAAATCTAAGGTCCTTTGCTAAGTGATCACCTTTTGTTTTAAATGATGACTTCTCTGTTCGAGGTTATAAATGGGGTTCAGTATGTCATCAGTGTCATAAACAAGGATCCAATATTGTCTCAGTCTGCACCCATCTGGTCCTTATGAGGCTTCAGCAAGCTGAAAACACAATGTAAAAGTTACATGGGGAGGTAATCCCCCAAACTATAAAGGATGACATAATTACTTCATCAGTGGCTAAGCATCTTTCAATTCAAAGATTTAGAAAATTTTTCTTGGTATTAATATATTTTGTGGTAGGAAATCTGTGTATACTTAGTATTTTTGATACTTTCAATGTTTAGAATTTGGCTAGTAGAGTTAACAGATCAGTTTTTTAGTTACAGTTTAGAACATGTAATGCGTAACNACTTTCAATGTTTGGAATTTGGCTAGTAGAGTTAACAGATCAGTTTTTTAGTTACAGTTTAGAACATGTAATGCGTAACGGATTTAGGCTTGTGATTTAAGCTAAAATCTTATTGAGTTGATATACATAGTAGAATAGTGAAGTTAAAATTCATTGCACTTGTGAGTTTATTTTGTTAGATTTATGGTTCATTTGATACCAGGAAGATTTTGTTTGCTAAATCAGACAATAATAGCATTAAAAGAGAAAATGAATCTTTTAAATTTGTAAATAGACTTTAGGATGTTCAAAAGCATTCATTTAACTGTAAGTGAGATCAAACATTAATTGACAGTCTTTAACTATGATTGGACGTATTTATTGAACATAGAATATTATTTTTAAGCTTAGTTTAACACTAATAAAAAAACTATTTAGAATTTGTAACTTTAATTAAAAAGTTCTCAGTAATCTTTTCTACACACAAAATCTTTCCTCAAAGATAATCAAAAAAATCTGACTTTTAACACAGGATTAATACACATGCCCAAGTCTTGTTGTTTGGTAACTATTGGGTTGTCTGTGTTTGAAGTTTTGAATTCTCTTACCCCTGATTAAGTTATCCCCACAGTATGCATAGCAGTATCCCCACAACACAATCTAATCTTTAATCTTTCTTTTTAACCTCTTATTTTATTCTTCTTATTCTACTGAATTTTGAACAATCTTGGTCTAGGGCACACATTCTGACTTACAAGCTGACTGACATCATGAACTTCTAGGGGATATAAATGCATGTTTAGAATTCAGAGATTCTAAAGAAATCTACTGGTTTTAAAGTTTTCATATTATTAGGTAGGGGAACAAAAAGCACTGAGATGACTTAATGAAAGAACCACAAAACTAATTAAAGTTTCGTGAAATGAGCCCCGCAGGAAAAAGTTTAAAGATCTGAAATATGTAAAGTGAGAAAACTGAAATGTCTGAACAAAGTGGGTTTAAATTTGCCTTGTAAATACTGGTTGGAGTCCTTCCAATAAACTCCTCCCTCCTCCTCCCCACACGAAAGCAAATGAAGCTGAGATTTTTTTTTATTCATCAGCTGGTCTATTAAGTACAGAATTTGAAGGTCTCTCAATATAGGAAGAGATATTCTATGAATTATATGCTAACCAGACATTTTCTTTCCATTAGAGATAGTACAAAAACAGAATTCGCTTTAAATATAGAAAGAAGATTACAGGTTGACATTAGAAAAAAGCTTTAGATCTCAAGATAGCATTGTACAAATAATGTACTATCTTTTTTTTTCTGGAAAAAGAACTTAAATAAAAAGAAACCATTTTTTTCTTTTCTTTTTTTTTTTGTTTTTGTTTTGAAGAGTGTGATTATTTTCTTATAACTGAAAATTTAGTTTATGTCTTGTATAGATTTATAGTGATAGGGCTCAACTACACTAAAAACTACCCATATGTGATCAGCATTAGTGTTTTTCAATAACATTAACCTATAACCTATGCTTTCAAAGGCCCTGTTTCCTCCTTAAAATATCTCTGATACCAAAAAAGTAATCTCAGGATGGATTCTCCACTTAATTTACAAGTTATTTAAAAGAACCTTATTTTAAATTTATATGCACCTAGATATTAATTGTTGTTACACTTTTTTAAGAGTTCTTATTGTTATTTCAGAAAGCATAGCAAATATGGGCTGTTGGAGTTCTCCTTTCATAAAGATAGTACCATATTTTACCTAAAACTTTCTCATTTTAAATAATTTTCTGGTATTGGAAAATAACGTGTTTCTTTATTGGTAAGAAAAAAAAAAAGACTATCCATATGCCCCTATGCTTAATTAACCAAACTTTATGATAAGTTAATTAACATTTTTTGTTCACTTGTTTGTTATGTACCAAAACAATTGATTTTTATGATGGTTTAATGTCAGCAAATGTGGGGGTGCCTGGCTGGGTCAGTCAATTCAGTGTGCAACCCTTGATCTTGGGATTTTGAGTTCAAGCCCCACACTGGGTGCAGAGCTTACTTAAAAAAAATAAAATAATGTCAACTAATATGATTGTAAATATGTCAAATTATTATATTCCATGAACATTTCTGTTATACATTTTAAACCCTTAAGTACAAGTCTATATCTGTAAATGGCTTACTGTAGTGTCTAACATATTTCATGTGCTAAGTATTGACAACAGTTCTAAAACCTCAACCCAAAGATCTAATCAACAAATTCATTAAAGATGCAAGACACACATTTAACATACAAAACTCAGTAGCATTTCTATACACTAGCAGTGAATTTTCTGAAAAAGAAATAAAGGAATTGATCCCATTTACAATATCTTTTTTTAAAAATTTTTAAAAAGATTTTACTTATTCATTTGAGAGAGAGAGTGAGTGAGAGAGAGCATACAAGCAGGGGCAGAGAGAGAGAGAGGGAGAAGCAGGCTCCCTACTGAGCAGGAAGCCCGATGTGGGGCTTGATCCCAGGACCCTGAATCATGACCTGAGCTGAAGGCAGACGCTCAACCAACTGAGCCAGCCAGATGCCCCCCCCCATTTACAATACTTTAAAAATGATGAAATACTTAGGAATGAATTTAACCAACACCATTCTTTGATGACCAGAGATGACCAGAAAAAGGTGCTGAGGAAAGCTCACAGAGTAGAAGCAGAAAGAAAGGAAAGGAGGATAAGCAGCCCTTGGGCATAGTCAGGTCCTAGACAAAATTTTTAAGATGTCAAATTCAGTCCTCTAGTTATTCCAACATCCCTACCCATTCAGGCCCCAGGAAACTAGCTCCTCGGAACCCTCATTGTCACAGTCCCTGCTCTGAACCATACTTGTCTTTCTCTAACCAACTTGTCTCTGGCCCTCAGGGCTTTGTTTTTGATGAAATAAAAGTCTGCTCATCTGACAAGGTAGTACTTATCACGCTGCTAATCGGTTCCCCTTGGCTAAAGGGATCTTTGCCAAATAGCACATTTTCTTTATAATCAGATTCTCCTGAGTTTAATTTAAAACTTCACTCAGAGAAATTACTTCAATAATAAAACTCTCTGGAACTCTGTTAGGTCTGGGTGGGGAAAGAAGATTTGGGGGGGGATCTAAATACTCCATGTATATTCATTCAATAAATGATTACTGAGCAGTTCCTGTGTTCCAGACACTGTTCTGGGCATAATGACAGCAGAGTGGAACAAGAAATGCAATGTCCTTTCTCATAGGATTGTGTTCTAGTGGGATTTAGGGGGAGACAACTCTAATTTCATACGGTGACATACGCTCTGAAGAAAACACAAAATGGTGATGCGACAGAGTGACTGGGTGAGGCTGGGCAAGAGAGGGAGTGTGGGTGGCAATGGTGGGGGGATGTGCTCCTTTTCCTGGATTGGGCAGTCTTGGGACTCATTTCTGAGGAGGTAACACTTGAGCTGAGAATCTGAGTAATACGGAACTAGCAGGTGAACATTTGGGGGCAGAGAGTTTTCCAGGAAAATCTTCCAGTGAGATTGGATGGTCTGCATAAATTCACCTGAAGAATACCAGGAATCCTGGCAATACTGGGCTCTCATTGTCTCTAGAGGTTCCAGGAAACTAGGAAATTCAGACCAAAATTTGGTATCTCCTGTGATCTTTTTCTTTTTAGATTTCAATCTTCTAGGCAATTAGAATAGTTGTATTCAGCTCATATAAGCTTCTAATTATTCATTTATTCATTAGTTCTTTAACATTCATTCAATAAATATTTATTATCTACCATGCACCAGATGATACAGCAGCTAACCAAATAGATAAAAAATCCACATCCAGGGGCACCTGGGTGTCTCAGTTGGTTAAGCATCTGCCTTCGGCTCAGGTCATGATCTCAGGGTCCTGGGATCGAGCGCTGCGTTGGGCTCCCTGCTCAGCGGGGAGCCGGCTTCTGCCTCTCTCCTCTGCTTGTGCTCTCTCTCTCTCTCTCAAATAAATTAATAAAATCTTCAAAAGAAAATCCACAACCACATGGAGTTTGCATTCTAGTGGGAGAGAGATACAATAAAGAAAATACCTTATTTCATGAAGCCTAAGATGCACAGTTTCTCACCATTCAGTTGATTTGCCATTGATGGAGAAGGAGACTGCAGGAGGAGAGGATTTGAAGGAAAAATATGAAGAACCCAACATGGGGCATGTTGGGAAATTCAAGGAGNTTCAAAGAGGTAATGGAGTGCTGGTTATGAATGGCTTTATCAGTTGATTTGCCATTGATGGAGAAGGATACTGCAGGAGGAGAGGATTTTAAGAAAAAATATGAAGAACCCAACGTGGGGCATGTTGGGAAATTCAAGGAGTCAGTTTATCCTTGTGTCTAGACTCAAGAGAGGTCCATATTGAAGCTATAAATATATATAAATATGTATGTGTGTGTATATATATATATATAT